>NC_143135.1:85443106-85746136 GCF_059928025.1 Delphinapterus leucas | reverse complement strand
AACAATTTTCTTTAAAACGCAAAGAATTTCTCAAGGAATGCATTTTAAAAGTGTTTTCCTTTTCTTTTTTTTTTTTTTCTTTCCAGTACGCGGGCCCCTCACTGCTGTGGCCTCTCCCGCCGCGGAGCACAGGCTCCGGACGCGCAGGCTCAGCGGCCATGGCTCACGGGCCCAGCGGCTCCGCGGCACGTGGGATCCTCCCGGGCCGGGGCACGAACCCGTGTCCCCTGCATCGGCAGGCGGACTCCCAACCACTGCGCCACCAAGGAAGCTCTTTTTTTTTTTTTTTCCTAATGGCAGGACCAGATATATGACTAAATCTGATCTCTATTTTTTCTAAAATCTCTCAAACGAAAAAAGTATTCTGCCTCTCAACGTGCTTTTTTTTTTCCGGTAAGTTGCATGCTGAGCATGCAGTGATTAATATAATTTCCATCTGCCCTCTTTTGGACTTAAACATTTTTAAAAGTTTGACAGCGACTGCAAGGTGTTGACAGATTCTTGCTCATTTGTTTATTTTTCTCCTACCTTGCAATGAGTCCCTGTTATTTCATTAGTAAATCTGTAACACTAAAATGTAATATTCTGGACTACCACTTACTAAAAACCACTGTAAACCATACTTCCCAAAGAAGTAAAATGAAATTTTTGCTAAGCTCCAAACTCCTTATGCTACACAGCCAAGCAACACTTTTTTTTTAAATCACTCTTTTTCCTACTGTCCCATCCACAAACTAGAAAATGTAGGAGCTATCAATATGCTTGATGCACAGCAAAGGAAACCATAAACAAAATGAAAAGACAACCTACAGACTGGCAGAAAGTATGTGCAAACGATGCAACTGACAAGGGCTTAATTTCCAAAATACACAAACAGTTCATACAACTCAATAACAAAAACACAAAAAACCCAATCAGAAAAATGGACATAAGACCTAAATAGACATTTCTCCAAAGAAAACATACAGATGGCCAAAAGGTACATGAAGAGATGCTCAACACTGCTAATTATTAGAGAAATGCAAATCAAAACTACAATGAGACATTCAACCTTACGCTGGTCAGAATGGGCATCATCAAAAAGTCTACAAATAATAAATGATGGAGAGGGTGTGGAAAAGTGGGAACCCTCCTACACCGTTGGTGGGAATGTAAATTGGTGCAGCCACTATGGAGCATAGTATGAAGGCTCTTAAAAAACTAAAATAGAGTTACCATATGATCCAGCAATCTCACTCCTGGGCATATATCCGGAGAATAACATAAATTGAAAAGATATATGCACTGCAATGTTCATTGCAGCACTACTTACAATAGCCAAGACATGGAAGCAACCTAAATGTCCATCAACGGATGAACAGATAAAGAAGACACTGTGTGTGTGTACGTATGTATATATATACATACACACACACACACACAAATATATATACACACAATGGAATACGACTCAGCCATAGAAAAGAATGAAATAATGCCATTTGCAGCAACATAGATGAACCTAAAGATTATCATACTAAGTGAAGTAAGTCAGAGAAAGACAAGTATCACTTATATGTGGAATCTAAAAAAAAAAAGACACAAATGAACTTGTTTATAAAACAGAAATAGACTCACAGACATAGAAAACAATCTTACGGTTACCAAAGCGGAAGGGGGGGATAAATTAGGAGTTTGGGATTAGCAGATATAAACTACTATATATAAAATATATAAACAATAAGGTCCTACTGTATAGCACAAAGAACTACATTCAATATCTCATAATAAACCATAACAGAAAAGAATATGAAAAAGAGTATTTATATACACACGCATATGTATAACTGAATCACTTTGCTGTACACCAGAAACTAACACATCGTAAATTAACTATACTTCAATTTTTAAAAAAATGCTTGAAATTCTCCTGCAAAAGGAAAGTTTAATTTAAGATTCAACACTGGCTGTCTTTTGAGACCTTTTCTCACTTTCTTCCCTCGGTCTTCTGGTGATTACCTTTCATGGTTTTTCTTACACTCTACTTCTATTTTTAAGAAATTCTGCTACTTCTATTTTACTCCTCTTAGACACCACACCAAACTCCCTGAGGATATGGACTTTGTTTTACTCATTGTTCAATTCCTAGAGTAAGTGCCTAACACTGTGCCTGGACAAACTAATAATTATTTGTGAAGCTGAGCTGAGACTGGTCAAATCAAGACCAATTTTTGGGGGGAGCAACATTCATTCAAAGACTCTGAAATGCATTCTTCTGTTACCTATTCTGACATCAACTTACTTAAATAGCATAAAAATAAACAAATATATAATATTTCACATTTGATACTTATTAGTTGAGAAAATGGATTCACTAACTCTGGACAATAAAGTATGATGCAAGAAGTAGAACTGTCTGTAAATGCAGTCAGGAGTCACTCCGGGTGCCTAGTCAGTGAGCTGGAATCACTCCTTCATCCCCTTCTCCCAGCAGGAAAGGCTGTGTGACCTCACTCAGCTTTAGACAAAGCCAGAGCTTCTTCCCTTAGCAGGGCAAACCCAACTTCCCATGGGCCCCAGGTCTCCACACGCTGGACAGATGAATTTCTTAGATGACTGCAGGCATCCACACTATTCTGTCTGATTCCCAAGTAGTCTGTGTGACAATTCACATATGAGGTTGATCTACCACGTATTCTAATACGTAAGAGAGAATAATATACAGGACAGGATACCTTCACTAGAATAAATACCTATGCTTTATATTGAGCAGACTGTCAAACCTCTGGCATCCCTCTGTGTGGAATAATAAAAGGATGGGAAACCCATACCTTCTTCTTGCTGATCCTGGCTTTTCCCCATAAAATGTCACCTGTTCCCAATAAAGCCTATTCCTTAATCCATGCCATGATATTGTGAAATTTGTCCTAAGCTCTGATGCATGACAAGTGCCAATCCAGATGGACTTACCAGCAGATCAGAAGGTCACTAAACTTTTCTTTGAGAAGTTTATAGAACAGTAGCTAATTAGAGATGCCATCTGCCAGGTACCATGCTAGATGTTTTCCATTTCATTTACTCCTCACAACTTCCCTTTTGAGGTATTTCCTGCATCTTACAGGCAATGAAACTGACAATAAAATAAGTTTAACAATTATCCTGCTAAAGAGAAAGAGGGAGGTTCTAAACACAGACCCATCAAACTCAAATTTTATAATCTCAAACACTGAAGCTCATGCTCTTCTCAGGACTCTACAATGTCACTGATTAAAAAAACTTTAGAAACATTGTTTGTAGGAAACTTTAGTCTACTTTTCAAATGCTGGAGCCCATAACCTCTCTCAGAGATTGAAATACTATTTCCACTTGAACAAATCCTTTGATAGTGAATTCACTAAATAAAGAAAACATGTGTTGCACCGGGCACCTATTGCTATCTTTCCTATGTATTTTTAAAAGAATAAATTATATTAATAGAAAACAGCAAGGAAAATTACTCTTTTTACTAAAAAATTAATGTAGTTTCCAAACCACATAAGCAATTAATATTGGTCAAAATCCCAATCTAAATGCTTTTTTCAAAGTTCCACTGTTACCCTTTAGAGGTTTCTTCTGGTAATGAAAACGAAGACAAATTGAATTTTCTTATGTCAATCTAGGAAAAAGAAAATAGTAATTACAGATAGAGGTGAAATAAAGTTGGGGGGTGGTAGAGAGCTAATAAGAGTTCTGTGACAAGAGTCAGGGAAGACTGGGGACAAAAGAGACAACATGTATGGAACAATATAGACAAGAAAAAGGACAGCTGTGCAGAGTCAGGACAGTTACAGTAATAAAAGGAGACAATCTGAAAACAAAATCACAAGAAAGGAAGAAACAAGGGAAAGGAAAAGCTCTAAGAAAACAAATTCCTCTCACGATTAGTGATGTGTTGCAAAAACACTGCACCATACAGCCAATTCACTTTTTTCCCTTAACAGACACCTAACCAAACTATCAACTCTAAATAGGGAAAACATACTGACAGGATGCATAACTGTCTTCCATCTCCCAAATATTCTCTTCCTTACACCAAAATAAAGCCTGAGATATAAGAATAGAAGTGGTAAGTTCAAAAGAAAAGAGTATATTAAAACATGAAATGAATCTTTAGAACTCAGTGTGGTTATTTCCAAGTTAGTATGCTACCACTGACCAATACTATTTATAACATATCCTAAACAGGTTCTTCTCCAAAAACTTGAATTATTTAAATCATACAATAATTTGAAGGATTTGGTTCAATCATTAATAACTCAGTGATGATCCTAATAAAAGATTTACCTAAAACTAATTTCAAATACATTCAATTTCAATCTAATCAAGTAAACAGGCTGCAGTGATGGGAATTTTCTCTATTAAAATGCAATTAATTCTCCACTCATGTATTAAGAATTCTGGAGTCAGCATATTATGAAGCGCACTAATAATTTGCTTCATTAGTTCTGAATCTAAGATGCTAGATGTCAAAACTTCCTAATAAAGACCACAAACTATCACAGAGTAACTTGATCAAAATAGTACTATTATCAGCTATTTAACTGAAGGCATAGCATCTGGATAATTTTTAACTTGCTTTGGAATGGACTAACCATTTTAAGAACAGTAAGTTGTAATTCACTGCTTTGTCAGAAATCAGCTGCTATACCTTGACAATCATGTTAAAAGTAAGCTCCACCACCTTACTCAGAGAAGCATGCATGCATTTTTTTTGGGCGGAGGAAGGCACAGAGGGAGGGCGCAAATATGAATGTGTATGAGTATCTTATCAGTTTCTAGAGAGTTGCTTTCCCTGAACTTACCCTGGCATCATCTCTCCAGTTACTTAAGATAGGTATTGAAAGTTGCCATAAAAAATGTATTACTTTATGTACTGTAGGACAGTTGTTGAATTGCAAGGAAAAGCTGTGTTTCTCTAAAGTAGAAGAATGTTTTCTCAATATGGAAAAAGTGTTCTTCTTTTCATTTTGGCACTTAAGACCTCAGAACCAAATTCCTGATCCATATTAAGAACCAGGTAAAACCTTGCATGACCTGCATATTTAATTTCCCACCAGTCATTTCTATTCTATCTATATTTTACATGCCTGATGTTTTCTACTTTATTACACTTAGAAGTATTTTTTAAGCCACTTCAAATTCCTTGTGGGATTAGAAGGGATAAAATATAATTAAAAGGAATAAAGGAAGCTCAGTTATTTATACATCAAACACTGACTAAGTACCTATTATATCCCAAGTCCTATCCTAGGCACTTAGGCTATAGTGAAGCTTGAATTCTAGTCGGAAAACACAGATACACACACATACACACAAACACACACAGACACACACACACACTAATATGTCAAGGAGCTTTAGGAGCTAGAAACAAAGGCAGAGTAAGGGGCTAGAAGTGACTGAGTAGAATGAAGAAATTTCAGACAGAGAAGACCTCTCTGAAGAGTGGACACCTGAGCAAATATCATAAGGATGTGAAAGAGGAAGCCGTCAGTAATCTATGTAAGCTTTGCAGGTAGAGGAAACAATAAGTGCTGAAGGCCCACAAGGGAAATGAGTTTATTATTTTCAAGAAAAAAAAATTCCGAGTGACCAGATAAGAGTGAGCAAAATGGGGCTTCCCTGGTGGCGCAGTGGTTTAGAGTCCGCCTGCCGATGCAGGGGACGCGGGTTCGTGCCCTGGTCCGGGAGGATCCCACATGCCACGGAGCGGCTGGGCCTGTGAGCCATGGCCGCTGGGCCTGCGCGTCCGGAGCCTGTGCTCCGCAGCCGGAGAGGCCACAGCGGTGAGCGGCCCGCGTATCGCAAAAAAAAAAGAGTGAGCAAGATGGAGGGTGATAAGAGAGGCAATCAGAGACAAAGGAAGATTTCTGATTAGGCAAGGCCTTGCAGGACACTATAAGGAGTCTGATTTTACCCTGAATACGACAGAATGAATACAAGTTTTGAGCAAGAAAGAGGACATGATCTAGTTTACTCTTTTTTTATCTACCCCCCCACCCTGCTGTGAAGATACCAAATTGTATAGAAGCAAGGGGGGACAAAGAAAAAAACAAGAAAACCAATTAGAAAATTAATCTATCAGTCTACATGCAAGATCATAGATGGTTTGAATCAGAGTAGCAAGTGAAGAACATGGTAGAGTCTGGATATATTTTGAAGGAAGAGTAACAACACTTGCCAGAAGAGTAGATGTGGGAGGTGAAAGAGGATTCAGGGATAACTCCTAGGTTCTTAGACTGAGTGACTGAGTGACTGGCGTTAAATATCCAAAAGATATTAAACACCTAGTTAAAAGGAGCTTAAGTGAAGCAGAAGAGGTTCAGGACATGTGTTTGGATTCATCGACAAATCCAACGTCTAGGTTTGCCTAGGGAATATATTTAGGTGGAGACTAGTTTAAGGCAGAGTCTTGGGGCACTCCCTCATTTAAAGATGGGGGAACCAGCAAAGAAAACCAAATAAACTAAACAAATAAATAAAATTAAATTTTTGTCATTTTAAAGTGGAAAGTAACAAGCTTACTCTTTTTGATCTCATCTTCATGCTATAATGGAGGGAATGACAAATCAGTTCACTACCATTCAGATTCAAATTAATAAGGAAAAGGAATAAAGCTAACTGAGCCCAAAGAAATCTCATTATTTAAAGAGTGTTTGATTGATGGTCCCAATTTTACAACCATTAAAGCAATTAATAAGCCCATTTTACAGAAGGACATCCAAGTCTTCTGAACATCCTAAAAACATTTTATGTCTGTCTCCCAGGGAGCTTTTGGATCATTAATAGTACTCATTTTTTTTTAAAATCTAGTTCATCCAAAAACAATGGTAAGCTTCCATCTTACTTACCTTGTCCATTATTTTATTATAAACTACCTCCCAGAATCATGCTAAGGGAAACTCATATAAATTTATCTAATGATTAACTGAGAGCTTCCTAATGTCAAATTAGATTTTGCCTCCCAAATCTAGTAGAGTGAACAGAGTATGGAAAGGTAACATGTACTGTTATTCATGAAGTTAACAGCTAACTTGTTTTATTTTAATAACAGTGTTGTATTTTAAAAATCACCAACAAAGAAATTTGTTAATTTTTCATTCTTAATAAATATGTACAGGGATAAGAGAGTATCTCTACAAGAGCTACGCAAAGACTTAATTATATACACTTATTTTGTGACCCAGCCTAGACCCAGCCAGCCAGCATTCACACAAGCATGTTAAAGGGGTGAACATTTTCTACAGTTAAGTCTAACAAATTAACAAAAAGATGAAAACTGACCCAAACAACCTGCTTCATTATTAAGTCAGTATAAAGATTAAGCACATAAATTTTGGAACTACTTATTACTATGTACAAATCCTAGCTCTATCATTTACTAGCTCAAGATTTTTTAACCTCCCAATCTTCAACTTCCTCATCTTTAAAATAGGAACGATAATATATTTTCGATAGGGCTACCTTCAGGATTAATTAGTAAATATGTCTTCACTCATCTAGTCTACTAACCTCAAAATTCATCAACCAGCTCTAATCACAGATGTGTCCTCCTACTCTGGTCTACCTCCACTCATCATCCTACTGAGAATGGCATCTAGCTTTGACTGTCTGACCACTGAGCTGTTAGTCTTTCAACTTCACAATGGTATCTTGCCACCTTATACTCTCTAACATATGCTACTGCAGACCTGGCCCCTATTTTCAGTTTTAGCTCCCTTAAGTAGAAAGCCACCTACCATAAATCTGGCCAAAAATAAACCAGTCACAAGCTTGAAAAGCGAACCTCTACTAACACTTATTAGCAGTATTCAAGAAAATAAAGAAAATAATTTGTGTCCAATGTTAACTTAGAAACATTGACAAACATGTCATTTTTGTTTTTTCTAAACCCTGGCTTACATGTAGCAAAAAGATGAATACTAATATCAAAAGACCAGCTAAAGGGCTTCCCTGGTGGCGCAGTGGTGAAGAGTCCGCCTGCCGATGCAAGGGACACGGGTTCATGCCCCGGTCCGGGAAGATCCCACATGCCGCAGAGTGACTGGGCCTGTGAGCCATGGCCGCTGGGCCTGCGCGTCCGGAGCCTGTGCTCTGCAACGCGAGAGGCCACAACAGTGAGAGGCCCGCGTACCGCTAAAAAAAAAAAGACCAGCTGAAGTTTAACCTTTATACACATTATCTAATCTAGGTATAAGAGAAAATTATAAATCACTATTCATTCACTGCCAAGATAGGAGAGGTGGTTTTAAATGTGTAATATTTAGACTTCCAGTTCTGGCAACATGGTAGAAGCTCTCACACCATAAATACCTAGCAACACTGATAAAATATAACTAAACAGCTTTTCAATAATTAAATATATTGCTAATTTAGCAAGAAAAAATCCCCCAAGTCAGAAAAGGAAAAGGAAATTGGGTAGTCCTCAGGTACACTATCAACCCAAAACAAACCACAAATGCTATGGGACTGAGTATTACACTCACACTTGGCAGAAGAGATGCAAGAAATGAGAACAATCAATCTGCTATGAAACTCTCAAATGGCTGTATACTCTATGAAAGAAGGACCAGAAAAAAATTCGGCTGGGGGCCCAAAAAGACAACAAGGAAGTTTAGATCAATTCAGGCTCTGAGCTCTGGGTACAAGAAAGAGACTAAGGGGAGGGAGATGAGTATAAAATCCTAGAATAAAATAAAAAACCCAAGGTGGATTGCCCAAATTTACACCACCAGAAACCCCCAGGTTAAGAAATAAACAAAAACTAGTTTACATTTGAGAATTTTGGGAAAGAGTAAGTGATGAGTAGCTCTATGAAATATTTAAGCTTATGATAAAGGAAAATATACATATCAATGGAATGGAACAGAAAGTCCAAAAATAGAACCAAAATATATAAAGGTTTTCACATAGAATAAAAGGTGGCACATTAAGTCAGTGCAAAAGACAGACTTCAACAAATGGTGTTAGAACAAAATAGCTATCTAGAAAAAATAGTTTATTTTTTCCACACTTCACAGCTTACAAAAGAATATATTCCAAGTGGATCAAAAACTTATATGTACAAAATTAAACCATAAAAGTACTGGAATAAATGCTTGGAGAAGTCTTTTATAACCTTCGAGCAGTGAAGGTTCTTTTCAACTTTGACATGAAACTTAGAAGTCACAAAAGACCAAATTGGCAAATTCAACTACATAAAAAATTTTTAAAACATGATCCAAAGTCAGAAAAACAAAAGATAGTCTAATCTGGAAAACAAAAACAAACCAAGAACAACAGAAAAAGCAAACTACTTGCAATTAATTCATTAGATCCAAGCAATGGTCAAATTTTCCCAATATACAGAGCTAATACAAAGAGTAAGAAAAAAGATCAACCTCCCAGTAAGGCAAAAGATATGGATAGTTCCCAGAAATTGCAATACAAATGGCTCACTCATGATATGAGAAACGTAAATGAAAACTTCACAGAGATACCATTTATCTCCTGTGTAATTGGGAAAGATCAAATATTTCAAAAGATGCTGTGTTACGAGAAAAAGTGGTATCATGTATTACAAACAGAAATGTGAAATAGCCCAATTTACAATATCTATCAAAAATTTAAACTTATGGACCCTTTGATTTAGTAATTTCACTTCTGGGAATTTATTCTATAGTTTATTTTTAAATGAAGAGAAATACACACTCAAATATTTTCTATATCAGTAAGGAAGAAAATACATACGGTTTTGGCTGGTTGTCTGTTTTCAAAAACATATATTATGAATTTTATAACAACTTAAGAACTTGGGAAATCTGTTCATAAACAGAGTAAATGTTTGCTCATGGCATTTTTATGACTTTTCATTATTATAATTTTAGAAATATTCATTTTACGTCTTTTCACACATGCTATAATCCATTTAGTCAACAGTTACTGAAAAACATATACAAGTAGATAAAGGGTGGTAATACCTAAGAACTACAAAAATGTAACTCAGTGTTGACTATTATCATGTACTTATAAATCAATGTAAGTAATGAGCTTACATGTCTATTTCATCAAAAATGAAGTATACTAAAATTCTCATTCACGTGCAGTTTTTTGAGAGATATAACACTATAAAAAGAATATCTAGGGAATTTACTTTTGAAAAGCAAAAATCAATTGAAAGCAAAGGCGGCTAATTAATTGGCTACATAGGATATCAAACACAGCAAGATTTGATGATGCTATGTGGCAAACCTCATTTCAAAGGCATAATATCTGTGTATTAGTGATTTGCTTAATAAACCCTGAAAGATAACTGGACTTTAGAAAATATCTTATTTATTGACTTTGTTGTCCATTCCTCAAACTGTATCTAGTGTGTTAGGCAAAGCCTCTTGCAACAAGGAAATTAATGAGCAGATTGGTTGCAGCCATTACTGCAAAATGATCAATGATTTTACTAGAAGAAAAACAGGAACATAGTAACATGCTTACCTATAACTAGTACCAGTATAAAAATTTTAGGATAAGTGAACATTATCAAAAAACATGAGGATCTTCTACATATATACAATTAAAATATATAGAAAAAGTACAGCAAATGTGTATCAAAAATTGCCCATCTTATTAATTACTGGCTCTCTCTTTATCACATTTATAGTCAATTTCCCTTCCAGAAGTAGCCTTTGCTCTATTAGTCCTAGCTAACTAAAATTCAGTAGGATCACTTGTCATTTCTAGGGCATAAAGGCAATGGGAAATTGGTGGACAGTTAATGAGAAAATATAACTGGGTGCTAAATAGATCCATACTGTCTTCTGAGGATTCTTTCCCCCTCACTGAAAGAGAAAACACATTCTCTCTGCTTGCTTTTTAACAAATATCTCTAAGGTAACATCAACAATATGTCTAAGACATTTTTTTGTTTTGTTTTGAGTAAAAAACAGTATACAAATAATTACATTATAATATTTAAATTTAATTATGTGCTATATGCCAGATCATGGTAGAAGATGGTGAATAACGTTTGAGTGTGTTTCCTTTTTAAAAATAAATCTTAAAGGATGGGGGTAAAATCAGAGAAAGTTCAGCAAGGAGGCAGCATAAGGGCTCCTTTCCTAGAATATCCTTCCTTACCCTCTATAATTTTATTTTTGTTTTTGTTTTTGTTTTTGTTTTTTTGCGGTACGCGGGCCTCTCACTGTTGTGGCCTCTCCCGTTGCAGAGCACAGGCTCCGGACGCGCAGGCTCAGCGGCCATGGCTCACGGGCCCAGCCGCTCCGCGGCATGTGGGATCTTCCTGGACTGGGGCACAAACCCGTGTCCCCTGCATCAGCAGGCGGACTCTCAACCACTGCACCACCAGGGAAGCCCACCCTCTATAATTTTAAAAGTCCAGTGCAAGGTCCACCTATGCCATGAAGCTGTCTCTTGCCCAATCCAACAGGATGATCTTTGATCAATTCCTACTACCATATAATTTAGCGCTTAATTTTATAAGGTCTTGTATCATTTGCTAATTTTTACACATACTACCTATCTCCACAATATAATCTCAATATAATCATGTGAGGTGTGACAGGTTGAAAGTATATATAACCACAGCCACCGCCACCATGCCAACATAGACATACACCACACTGGCACAACACTGAGTACGAAAAAGATGGCAACATAACTTACATAGTATATCAAGTGACCAACTACTGACTTAGACAACAAAATCTAGTGATCTCTTGTAGAAGGTGAACAGACAAAAATATCTTGTAAAATATATTTTGTTCACCTTTTTTGTAGAAAGTGAACAAAATGGACAAAAACATCTCCCTTGGATATTACAGTCCATTGGAGACAAAGAATAATGACTGGAAGGTATAAGTGCTATGGGAAAAAATACACAGCAGGGTAAAGGAGGAATGGCAAGTGTGTGGTATGTGTCTTTGAGGGAGGTGGGGTTCAGGGGTTGGTGGTTGTTAAAATTCCCAGAGCATCTAGCCATGCATTTGTGTGTATGTGTGTGCACACATGCACACACATGCACGCATTATCACTCAAGTGTGGAAAAAATGCAAAATAAGACAAAGCACAAATTCCATGGAAAAGTGAAAGTTTATACTTAAGAACTTTATACTTTAATTGGAGCTTAGTGTCCCCATTTTAGAGATGTGGTCCACATCAGTCAATTCCAAACAATGAAAGTTAGCACAACTCAGAACACCATCTCCACTTCTCAATCAACCTCTCCTCCCTTATCGCCCCCCAAAACACACACACACACACACACACCAGCCCTCCAAGCCAAACTTATAAATCATCTATAAATGCAACTGGGTACAGTACATCCTACTCTTCTCCACATAGGCTGTCATCACTGCTCTCATAACTCATGTTATAAAACAAGATCAAAAGAATACAGCCAGGGGAAAAGATATATCTATTCAAGTCCCTTCCACCCACTTTTTCTTGTTGTTGCAGTTCTTCTTTTTTTTTTTTTTTTTTTTTTTTTTGCGGTGCACGGGCCTCTCACTGTTGTGGCCTCTCCCGTTGCGGAGCACAGGCTCTGGATGCGCAGGCTCAGTGGCCATGGCTCAGGGGCCTAGCCGCTCCACGGCATGTGGGATCTTCCCGGACTGGGGCACGAACCCGTGTCCCCTGCATCGGCAGGCAGACTCTCAACCACTGCGCCACCGGGGAAGCCCTGCAGTTCTTCTTAATAGAAAAGGTTTTTTTTATGTATAAACAGAATTCTTATCAAGTATACTTCAATTAAAAAAAAAAAAAAGAAAAATGTATAAACAATTATTTTTAAAAGACTATGATTTATTCTACATATTTAACTTTCAATAATATCTACAAATATCAAACTTTTTTTAACTTTCACTATTAAATTGGTATATTTCCCAAGAATAAAAATATTTTTAAAATGTGAATTTAATCCAGAAATCTTTAAAATTAAAGCAGCTCATATAGGCATAAATAAACTGAGGTTGCAGAGGCAGGACACTGAGAAATTTGACATCTTTTATTTTAATCTATAGCCAAAATTAAAGGTCACTGTTCTAAGTCATTAAATTCATGATATCAACTGAGCAATGTAAAACAAAGCCTAGTATTAAGTAGGAGGAAAAATAAGAAAAGGTGAAAAAATTCAATGGAACTAATCTCATTACCTGTTTAAATAGCTGAATAAGTTGAAGCAAAAAAAGAAACCCTAACGTTATTATGAAATCTAAAAATATAACATATTGCTGCTTTCCGAGAACACATAAATCTAAAAAAAATTATCCACTATACATGTCTAAATGATTATTTTAATGAGATTTTTATTCAACCTAATAAGAAACTTATCGTTTATGTCTGCATTGTTTGCTACTTTAAGCAAAAGCAACTAACTATATTAAAAGTTTGATGACAATTCTGAAATCTTAATGAATAAAATGTGGAGAGAAAGAAATGCTGGCCTCTACTATGGAGGCTCAAATATATGTAGGTATGTCTTTGGAATGCTAGGGCACACAGACTACAGGGCTTCATGAGATAGACCTCATCCTTAGCTTGCACACAGTCTCGTCAAAGTAGAAACCATGCTTCAACAAAGTGCCAATCACAGTAATGGCCCAGCTTCAACACTGTCTAATCTAATCCCAGCATGAACATAATATATATAAGCAATAAAATGTACCATTTTTAATTACTCAAGGTTTACTTATCACCCATTTATTTACATCTTGCCGGCGGCAGAATGATCCAAAAGTGACTCTCCATGATCCCACCTTCTGGTGTTCATGCCTTTGTGTAATCCCGTCTCCTTCAGCGTAAGTAGGACCTATGACTTTCTTCTAGTCAACAGAATATGGCAAAGGTAATGAGATATCACTTCCATGATTGTGTTACATTATATAAGCCTCAATCTTACCAGCAGACTGGAGCTACAACTCCCCTTGCAGGCTTAATGAGGTAAGCAGCCACACTGGAGAAGCCCACATGGAAGGAGCTGTGGGCAGCCTCTAGGAACTAAGGGTGATCACCACCCAGCCAATGGCCAACCAAAATCTGGGGCCTACATCATACAGCTGCCAAAGAAATTCTGCCAAAAACTTGAATGAGCCCAGAACAGGATTCTTCTCCATTCAGGTCCCTAGATGAGAATGTAGACTGGCCAATACCTTGACTGCAGCCTTGTGAGACCCTGAGCAGAGAACCAGCTAAACTGTGCCCAGACTCCAGAGCCACAAAAACACATGAGATAATAAATGTGTATTGTTTTAAGCTGCTAAATTTGTGGAAATTTGTTAGGCAGCAATAGAAAACTAATGCACTGCCTTAGAACAGCTTGCTAATTTGATTTCATTTTTATTTCTTTGATGTACTTGGACTTAACACAACATACAATGCCCTCAATAAATGTCTACTGAATTAACTGTGAGAGTTTGATCTTTTTGGCCAACTTATATTTCAATTCTGTGGTAAAGCAGGCAAAAAAAAAAAAGGCTCACAAGTGAGAAAAGATAGAAATTGCCTTGAAAAGAGACCCATTAGCAATGCCTTACTCTAAAAAGAGATGAGAAGCTACAGAACTCAAAAGTGAGAAAATATCCCCAAAATGCAATTATTTCATGTGATTCTCACAGGTTAGCAAAAGGAAAACACAGTCCAGGGGCAACAACCAAAGATATTTATTTCTAACACATGAGCATTTGCTTTATCTCTCAGTTTCTATTACCTAGAGATTACTGTATAAGCAAAAGATCATTTAAAATCAAAAACTTTCTGCTGAAATTAATATCTGAAATTTACTTACCTAAAAATATAAAAGAATGAGCATATAAAAATATATATTAAGTATATTTGATATGACTTCAAAATATAACTTTTATTTACATAATATATGCCTCACAGATATAATGTGAACGGCAATGATAAAGAAAAACAGATCCTTGAAGGTTCTAAAATACTGCTCCTGGGTAATATTATTCATCTGGGTGGAAATGACCCTGAGTAACAAAGGTAGCAGAAAAACTTTCAATATTGAAGCAAATTGGATAGATTGAAAGAATGCTGCTGGCAAAGACTCATTTGTTTGAAAAGAAAGAAAGAAAAAGCAGAGGAAACTGAAATAAACAGCCAAAAGAAAAAGAAAAGGTTGGTGGAGACCGCATGTGTCTGTAATAGCAGAGTATCAGTTCTATAGAATAAATTTAAACCTGATTGGCTTTTCTAAGAACTATATTTTTTACTTTTTCTTAAATGTTGGATTTATAAAAATTATACGGACATCAGTTTTATAGGTAGCTTCTGCTGACAGTACTTATGAGCTGTATTTATATCTAAATCTGAGGGAGTGATTTAATTAAATTTCAAGCCTGGAAAGATAAATTCATGAAACAAGTATCCTAAGTTAGCACTTTCTCATTCAAAAATTCACCTTGTTAATGAGGGAGGAGGGGTAATTTTCACTAAAGTGCACATATAAAAATTAAAAGCACATACCTGTCTCTTTCCATGCAATGTAAGCAACTAACTCTAGGGATCTTTTAATTATCTTTTTAAAAATCTCATAAAGTTTCAGAAAATTACAAAAGAAAAACAACTTATTCTAAGCAATACAGAACCAGACTTGAGAGAATGACATCTCCCTGAAGAGAAATAAAATGCTGCTGTCTTGTAAACATAAACTTTGTACAAGAAATCAGATACTTCTTCTGGTACATAAACAAAAATGGATTAATAAAAATTTGAAAGAAATTCAAATGATGAAATGTGATGAATTGGGAGGTTGGGATTGGCATATATACACTAATATGTATAAAATGGATAACTAAGAGCCTGCTGTATAAAAAAAAAATAAAATTCAAAAAAATTTTGAAAGATTGCTTTAAAGAATTAAAAAAAAAAACCTGCCATCTTTCGAGTAACAGTATTATTGCGTTTAGTAAATTTTAAATCACATTAATGCACGATTATTTGGATGTTCCAGACTTACCCACACACATTTCTGCATTTTCTGAACAGAGAAGTGATGGGTTCCACTTCATCAGCCACAATAGGCCACACAGTACTCAGTTCACACTGATTCTATTTTTCTGTTTGTTTGTTTTGACTACAAATACACCTCCTAGAACAGTGTCATGTTGAGAATTTCTATAATTTTCTTTGTCAAGCTTCCTATAGCTCTCTTTTAATTAACAGTTATCTCTGAATAATAAGATTCTCAAGATCACCATTCTAACATTAATGACGATAAAAGAATGTTGATAGTTGATAGCATACATTGGTTAATGGCACAAGCTCAGGGGTAAAAAGGACCTGGATTTGAATTCTAACTTTGCTATTTACTAGTTATGTTTTTATTTATCAGTGTCTAGCACATTCTAAAAAATACTCAAATTTTTCATGAGGAAGAGGGTTTTCAAGGTTGGATGCATTATAAACGGGGCAAGAAGAATATGGAGAATGTATTCAAGCAGGAGAAAATGGGAGCTGGCCTAATAATACCCTATCAACCAAACACAGAAAGTAATGTCACTTCACATTTGTTCCATACAGTCTATATAAATATTACTGTGTATGTTTTCATTTGATTTTCACAACAAGAGAAAACTGAGGCTATAAGAAGTTAAGAACAAATTCAGGAAACAGAACAGAATATAGTCAGGATTCACAGGTCTTCTGACATCTTAATCCACTAGCGATGTGGTTTTCTCCACACATGCCAAGCTACTTCCAATCTTGGAATGGTTTAACATTTCACCAATTCAGACACTTTGAAAACATATTTCTAATCAACCTCAAAAAAGCACACTTATCTCAAGCTTTAAGGAGAGGAGAAAGACAACACAACACAACAGAAACCTACTGCTGATTCTACGGCAGTTAACAAAATAGTGAATGTGTCCTATCAATCTTCATAGGCTAGGCAGGTAAGGAGACATGAAGACAAATTTTTTGTTTTATTCTAATATTGTTAGAAAACTATGGTCTAGTTTAATATTTGCTTGACAAAAATTGAAACAATCACACTCTGGCAAAGAACCCATTCTGACATTCCAAAGTCCATAATCTAACAACTACAGGGTCTTTTCCATGAAGAGAAGCTGTACTGTCATTATCCTCCAGAGTCTGAGAGAGAATTGATACCTCAGCATTGTCTGTGGTTCTGCCAATTCGAAGGATTAACTCTTTTGTTCTTGATGAACGTAGCATATACTTGACAAAATGACATCAAATAACAACCAATATCTATTTCCATCTCTACATACTGGACAGATAGGGATGCAAAAAGAATGGAGGGAAATTACCATCTGGATGAGAAATCAATTCATAGAGCAAACACTCAAAGGGTAAGTATAATAATGTATAGTGAAAATTATCAACTGAGAAAATGGAAATAGATAACACAAATTATAAATACTACAAAAGCAACATTATTATTCAAATAAAATTAGGCAAAAGCATCATCTCATACAATTTTCCGTGTAGCTGTCATAATTTCTTATAAATCTGACACTAGAGATTCCAAAAATCCATACCAATAGGAACACTTCGCTCTATTTAAGCAGGCAAAGCATCCACAAGGAACAAGAAAATTGCTGAAGTGTGATATATAGACAAGTAGAGAATAGGGTAGCAAATATTAAGGTGCTCATTTAAGAAAGAAAGCAAATACAAAAATAAGTTTGAAAAGGGAATGAAGAACGTGGAGTATAGTCATGCTGAAAAAAATGAAGCTAAACTACTTTAAGGAAGTCAATATAATCCTCAGCATCTGTATCTATCTATATTCACTAAAATTTATTGAACATCAACACTATATCAGGCATGGTGCCGCGTACTGGGGTGTGAGAATAAATAAGACAGCCTGTTCTCTAGATGTCCAGCCTAAATGGAAAAGCTGACAAAAAATAATATATAATATACAAACAAATAATTCTAATATGACAAATGTTCCAAAGGAATATAAAATTTGTGCAAGGGCAACAGAAGGAAACAAACTCAGACTACATCTTTTTTAGTAGGGATCTCAAAAGAAAATTAATTCCTAATGCCCTAAAGTATCCATTGAAGGTAATAAATTAACTTTGTTCTTATACGTCTAGAATGATAATATTCATACATCATCTTTATTTTTTTTCATACACCATCTTTAAAAAAACTGAGAAACGGTCATTCAAATCATTGAGTTCTGAGGTTCAGGTAAGAAACCCTGGCAGAGAGACTTCCCTGGTGGCACAGTTGTTAAGAATCCGCCTGCCAATGCAAGGGACACGGGTTCAAGCCCTGGTGAGGGAAGATCCCACATGCCACGGAGCAACTAAGCCCATGCGTCACAACTACTGACCCTGTGTGCCACAACTACTGAAGCCCATGCGCCTAGAGCCCGTGCTCCGTAACAGAAGCCACCGCAATGAGAAGCCCGCGCACTGCAACGAAGAGTAGGCCCCGCTCGCCGCAACCAGAAAAAGCCCGTGTGCAGAAACGAAGGGTCAACGCAGCTTAATTCATTCATTCATTCATTTAAAAAAAAAAAAAGGGAACCCGCAGACAAAGGCTTCCATCAAATAGGGAGATTTCACCAGATACTGAGAAACAAGAATTGGGTATCCCAAACAGGGAGAATCTTATTTGCTAGGCCAAGGAAAAGGTATGCCACATTTGGAGAATTCTAAGTCATTTCATTGAGATGAAGGCAGGGATGAAAGTGAGAAGGGAGAGAATTGGAGTCTGACAAGAAATAGGACATGGACTTAGTTTTGCACCAGACTGTAAAACACTTAGTAGCTAAAGATTCTGGAATTCACATGTAGAAAAAGACAGGGGCATACTCTGGAGGTATAAAGTGATCAGATTTGTCCCAAAACACTTCTTAGGTGGTTCTGGTTCAAGGAGGCCAAGAACTAATCCTTTCAGAAGACTATCATACTTGCTACACAGTAAGTAGAAAAAAAAAAATTCTGTCCAAATTGAAGACTGAACTTTTTTACATTGAAGACTGTTTTATTATATAACAAGAAAAGTAAACTTTGTCATGCACACACTTACCAATGACTAAGAGAACTCCAAAGAAACAACTTATTTTTCAGGTCATCTGGGTTATCATGAGTCCAAAAAGACATTAACATTAATTTTAACAGATCTTCAGTGAAAGAACAAAAACAAAAAACATGTATCGCAAAGACTGCAAAGAAAAGGTGATTCCTAAGACAGCAGATACATTATTGAATCAGTATGTCTATTAATTAGAAATAAACTTGGTCTGAGATGGGATTTTACTTAAATTTAAAAAATTACAAAAACCCAGGCACTACTAATACCTACCGGAAACTCAGTAAATGGGAAACAAGACTGGGGGGAGAGGGGGTGATAAAATTTCTCCTCTACCCTCTCCCAGATGGGCCTAAGAATTAGACTGACACAAGACACATTAACAGGAGAGAAGCACACAAATTTTATTTAGTAATTTTTTTGTGTATCTGAAAGCCTTCACAAGGAAAATAAAGACCCAAAGAAGCAGTTAGGGCCAAAAGCTTATATGTGTGGTTGGATAAAGAAGCGTAAATTGTGAAGTCGTAACAAGATAAAGGGTTTGGGCTAGAGCAGTTAATTGTGGAAAAGTGACTAGGAAGATAAGGATTAGTAACAAGGTTTGTTTGTACAGATTGTTCCCAGCTTCTATTCCCCATCTCTAGTAGTAAGAATGTTTTTCTTTCACCTGGTACCCAGAAGGCACCTTTTACATGAGAGTTTACCTCTTGCTTTCAAGAAGAAAAAGAAAGGTCAGAATGGCCTTCTTGCATCTGCTGTTTATGTGACTTTGACTCAGAATAATCCTTATGCCCCAGTGGAATATTTGGGGGTGGCATATTCTGCTACCCTACACAAGTAGGGTAAGCAAAGTTGAAACTTTCAGAAGCCCCACAATGTTCCCCCCACCAGCCTACCTTCTAACTATAGTAATTCTTCTCACATATTTAATATTCTAACATCTTCAATCCCCTTCCCATAAAAAATCCTGCTCTTAAAAAGGGATCTGATATTCAGCCTTAAAAAGGAAGGAAACTTTGACACATGCTTCAACATGGATGAATTTAAAGACATTATGCTAAGTGAAATAAGCCAGTCTCAAAAAGACAAATACTGTATAATTCTACTTATATGAGAAATCTAGATTAGTCAAATTCATAGAAACAAAGTATGATGGTTGCCAAGGGCTGGAGGGATGAGAAAAAATGGTGTTACTATTTAATAAATAGTTTCAGTTTTGCAATATGAAAAAGTTTTGGAGACTGGGTGCACAACAGTGTGAATATACTTAACAATACTGAACTGTATACTTGAAAGCAGTTAAGATGGGAAATTTCATGTGTGTTTTAAAATATTACTAAAATATTTTTAAAAATTGAGAATGAAATGGTGAATAACTGAGGATGAGTCCATGTCCCAAGGCACTGAAACCAAATAAATCATTTACTGGGGATGAAGAGTTTAGAGTATTTTATTCTGTGAAAGTTTGGGGGCAAAAGAATGATATAATTGCAATGTTTTTAGCAAGATTAAAATGACATAAATATATTACAGTGTATCAGATGGAAATGAGAGCTGGAAGGAAGGAGTCAAGAAAAACTGTTTAGAAAAATTGAAAGAAATAACAATTTTAGGGATCAGTTCAAAGATGAAGTTGCTAAGATTTCTAGCATGGGTAAGAGGAAGGATGTAGCCTCAGTCTGCTCCCTTGGGATCTTTATTAAGGAGTGGCTGAGCAAGCAGATAAAGGTACAGTAAACTGCACAAGATCAGCCTCCAGGCCATTTATCAGGAATCAAAGAATTGCTTTATTTATTTACACCTTTCTTCATCTAAAAATATCTGAAAAGGTCAGCAAATAACCACTGTTCTGTTACTCGCTGTTGGCCAAGCACAATGGAAGTATTCCAGAATTTGAGCTGCTGTGATAATGATACAACTCTCTTTACAAATTACATGATAGATGAAATTCTGAAAGATTTTATAAACAAAATTGTGGTAACTCCAGTCACATGTTAAATGTACTAAGTAAGCCCATATTTACTAGATAGAGCTTTATTTCCTAGAGTGGCTCTTTTCGTAATAGAAATCATTTACTTATTCTGTTAAATCCTAGTATGGATTCCTTTGCATTCATCTCCACTGCAGCATGCGAGAAAGACTTGAAGTGAGGTGAAAAGAAAGCTCTAAATCAGATAAATGTACTAAAAGAGCCCTTCCCCTTTTATATACCAAAAGAAAACGAGACCGGAATTACCTAAAGCATGTGAATCATAATAAAAATGTAAATATTTAAAACACATTATAGAGACAATTTTTTATTTAAAAAAGGCTAAATTTTCCATCCAAATAATGAGAATTCTCTCTATGCCTTTTTGTTTTAACTTACTATTGAATTCTATATGAGGCAGTTATCAGAACACTAAATCAACTTATGCTAACTTCCAAGATCTTTATTCTCTATTACTGAGTCCAATTTAAATTAAGATTCTGTCAAAATGACAAAGATGAATAACAATAGTTGTCCCAAAAAGCATTATTCACCTGGGAGGTGAAGGGGTAAAACACAAGTACACATTCAATTAGAACAGAAGGGATCTGTACTATAAAGGTTATGAGGAATAAGGATAGTTCTGCCATCATAAAACAAAAAACATAAAAACAATGTCTTTATTGAAAATCAATAAACCCAAAGCGAGCTCTTTGAAAGGTCAGTAAAACTGACAAGGAGAAAAGAGAGTAAACACAATTCACAATATCAAGAATGAAAGAGAGAACATCACTGCAAATCATACAGACATTAAAAGACTAATAAGACAATATTACTAAGAATTCTACATCAACAAATTCAGTAACTTAAATGGAATGGACAAATTTCTTGAAAGAACAAACTACTGAAGGTCATCCAAGAAAAAAACAGATAACCTGAATAGCCCTATATTTATTAGAGAAAAAGAATTCGTAGTTTAAAAACCCACCCACAAAGAAAATTCGTAAGTCCAGATGGCTTCACTGGTGAGTTATACCAAACATGTAAGAAATAGATAACAATGCTGCATAAACTTGTGCAAAATACGGAAGAAGAAACAGGCTCCAAATCATTCTGTGAGTCAAGCATTACCCTAATACCCAAATTAGACAAAGGTATTACAAAAAAAGAAAACTAAAGACCAATGTTTCTCATAAACCCAGAACTAAAAATCCTTAACAGGATATTTGCAAATTGAACGAAGCAATATATAAAAAGAATCATGGTCATGAGAGGTCTATTCCAGGAATGCAAAGCTGGTTTAACATTCAAAAATCAATACAAGTTCACCATATTAACAGACTAACATACCCCTGCCACCACCAAAGGAACCAAATGATTGTCTTAATGAAAGCAAAAAAGGTATTTGACAAAATTCAATATCCATTCATGATAAAAACTGGGAATAAAAGGAAAAGGAAATCCTTCAACTTGATAAATAATATCTATAAAAATCCTAGAGACAACATCCTACTTAATGCTGAGATACTGAACGTTTTATCTCTAAGATCAGAAAGAATGCTGTCATCACTTTTAGTCAACATTGTACTAGAGTTCTTAGCCAATGCAACAAGGCAAGAAAAAGAAATAAAAGGCAGATTGGTAAGAATGAAGAAACACTACACTTATTCAAAGACTGCAAGACTTTCAATGTAAAAATTCCTAGGAAATCTACAAAAAGCTACTAAAAGTAATAAGTGAGTTAGCAAGGTCACAGGATATAAGGTCAATATACAAAAAGCATGTTTTATTTACATATAAAAGCAATACACATTGGAAATAGAAATTTTTTTAAATACCAATTATAACAGGACCAAAGAGAAATTTAGGGATGTGAGTCAACTGCAGCACACCTGGAATTAGCCTGAGTTGTTCTGCTAAAGTAAAAATGTACCTGTATGGTGCTGATCCCTGTCAAGACATGAAA
This sequence comes from Delphinapterus leucas, assembly GCF_059928025.1. Lineage (NCBI taxonomy): Eukaryota > Metazoa > Chordata > Mammalia > Artiodactyla > Monodontidae > Delphinapterus > Delphinapterus leucas. Next base: position 85,723,166 of record NC_143135.1, on the reverse strand, counting down.
TGTATGGCTTAATAGTGTTGCTTTGTACTGATGGGTTTAAGGTAAGTTTCAGGGTAGTTTGTATCAGACTGTCAACAATGTTTATTGATAAGTGAGATTTGATGATTTGCATCTGGTCTTAGTGAAACACCACAGAGGGCTCTACCTTTGGGGCTGGTTATGAGAAAGACTATGCCTACATGACCAGCAGAGTATAAGGAGTACCAGCCTAGACTCCATTAGGGGCTACATGGTTCTGTGCACACATCAGTGGCACCTGATCTGAGAGAAAAATGTGTCCATATGATCAACAAAGAGGACAGTCAGGGGTCATGTCTAGCCCTTCTAAAGCTCTTGCAATGAGGGAACCTCTGGCTGCAACACATATCCTTAACGTTCTAATCCTGTTGCTATACTGAATCCTTTCCCTGCAATAAATTTCTAATTTTGGACCCTTTGAGTGTTCTTTAGTAACTGAACCCTATCTGGAATGCCACCATTAGTGCAAAGAATAAATTTAACAAAACGTGTGCAAAACTTATACACTGAAAACTACTAAACACTGCTAAAAGAACTAAGTAAATGGATATGCAAAATGAGAAAAAATACTATTTTAAAGATGTTCCTGTCAGTAAATTAATCAATATTCAATCCAATCCCCATTCTAGCAACCCTTTTCATAGTAATTAAAAGCTTATTATAAAATCTATATGGAAATGCAAAGAACCTGGAACAGTTAGAACATCTTTGAAAAAAAGAACAAATGTTGGAAAACTTAACACTAATTGATTTCAACGTTGACTATAAAGCTACAGTAATCAAGAGAGTATAATATTGGCACAAGGATAGACAGATAATCAAGGGAATAGAACACATACTCCAGAAACAAACCCATATGAATATGGTCAACTGATTTTCAAGAAAGGTGCCAAGATATTTCAATGAGAAAAAGATGGTCTTTTTAACAAATGTTGTTGAAAATATACAAACGAACTTTGAAACTTCCCCCACACCATATGCAAAAATTAACTCAAAATGGGTCATACCCCTAGATGCAAGAGCTAAAAATATAAAGCTTCTAGAAGAAAACACAGGAGAAAAATCTTTGTGACCTTGTTTAGGCAAAGTTTTTGTTTGTTTGTTTGTTTTTTAGATAAAACACAAAAGACATGAACCACAAAATTAAAAACTGATAAACTGTACTTTGACGAAAATTATAAACTTTGTGCTTCAAAGGACACCATCAAGAAAGTGAAAAGACAACCCATGGAACAGGAGGAAATATTTACAAACTATATATCTGATAGGAAACATATCCCAAATATATAAAAAAATCTTAAAACTAAGTATTAAAGAGATAAACAACCCAATCTTTTTTTACATGGCAGAATGACTTGAATAGATACTTTATCAAAGAAGATATAGAAATAGCAAACACACAAAGGATGACTAATCATTAGGGCTATGCAAATTAAAACAGCAATAAGATGCCTTTACACCCATGAGAATGGCTGAACTTAAAAAAAAAAAAAGACAGCAAGAACTAGCAAAAACACAGGGCAACTAAAACTCTCATACATTGCTGGAAAAACTACTTTGGAAAACAGGCAGTTAAAAAAATTAAGCATGTACTACCATATAACCCAGCAATTCCACTCTTTACTAGTGAAAACTGAGGTCTACAAAAAGACTTATACTTGACTATTCATAACAGGTATATTTATAACAGCCAAAAACTAGCACAGAAGCAAATTTTCCATTCTGCAAAAGGCAAAACTCTAATAATAGAAAGCAGATCAGTGGTTACCAGGGACTAAGGATAGTGACAGAAGACTGAATGCAAAGGTATGTATACAAGAGAACTTTGTAAAGTGATGTAACTGTTCTATTTTGATTGTGTTACTGTGAAAAGACTGCAAAAATTTGTCAAAACTCATTGAATTGTATACTGAACATTATTGAAATTTATGTACCTTATACTTCATCAAAGCTGATTTTAAAAAGAAAAATCTAGTCACTTTAAATGCAAGTAACATTTTTTTTTCCCCCATGATTTTCCAATATAGGCGAACTTGGCAGGGATGGCTCAGTCCTGCTCCACAAAGGTCAGCTGGGGTGGCTTAACTGGGGGAAGGATCCACTTCTAAGATCACTCACAGGGCAGGAAGATGGTGGGAGCTGGAAGCTTAGCAAGGGCTGCAGGGAAGGTTTTGGCTGGGCTCTCACTCACATCATGGTGACTTCGGTTCCAGTACTAAGTATCCCAAAGGTACAGGCAGAAGCCCTATCACTCTTTATGACTTAGTCTAGGTGGTCACATTAGTGTCTCTTCCACCACAGTCAGAAGCCTGCCCAGATTCTAGTGAAGGGACATAGACCCCACCTCTTCATGGGAGGAGTATCAACGTCACAGTATAAAGCAGAGTGTGTGAAATGGAAAATATTTTTATGACTATCTTGGAAAAGACAATCTAACACACTGAATTTTTATTCTGTAGATAAGTGGTAGATAGGGCAATGTAAAAACATGATCCAATCTAAATTTTAGGATGATAACTCCAGAAGCACTATTATAGATAAACTAAAACAGAGAGACTGAAAAACATATGGGGAGCAAAGGGAAGGAGAGTGAGGACCTTTTAAGATGGTATTTCGGAGTCAAAAGCAAAGGAGACCCTCAAGTGGCAGAATGTCTGTGAGCAAGAAAGAAGAGAAAACATGCTTGCCAAAGATGCTATACGAATACAAGTGAAATGTCTTGGCTGGAAACTGGTAACGTCATTAAGCAACACAAAGTTTAGAAGGGATAATAACAAATTCTGTTCTGGCACATGTTGGCAGAGGTAGAATGCATCTGAAAATTAAAAAACAAGAGAGCCACAACAAAGAGCACATGTTATATAACCCATGAAGAAGAGACTCAATTCTGATTGATCAAGAGTCGACTACAATCCTTAGACAAGGCAACATAGATCATTACTTTATATTTACTTAAAAGATGGATATTTATCTACACACCAAATGCCAGAAAGTATGCTTTAATACTCCTGCTTCCTTCCTAGCCGAAACATTTTCTTTGTAGTTCACTGGGTTAATAAAACTGCCTATCTGAAGATTTGTCTCTAAGGCAAGGGGTAGGAACAATTTACATAGCTTTTTTAAGTGATAATAATGATCAAACATGAATTCAAAATATATTATTTGTTTTTTACACTTTAAATAAATCATCTGTAGCATGGCAAACAATATTGGCCTAATTCTTCTCCATTATTCCTTGCTAAAAGAACTCCTGTTTTCTTCAGCTATCAAATGGCCATATACTTCACAGTAGCTGGGATTATAATCCCCAGGGTTAATCTTATTTGGTGTAACTCTGTCCTAGCAAGCTGCAGGATAGAATCATCTGGGAACTTTTAAATGGACTAATGACTGGACTTCCTCACTCCCCCACAGTGATTCTCATTTAACTGGTCTGGAGTAACAGTGTCTTTTTAATCATTAGGGGACAAGTCTGAGGACAAAAGTCAACCCAATATTAACTAAGAGCAGAAAGATGAAAAGAACCTTGATTTTGAAAACTCTGTTGAATTAACTGACAATAGAACTGTCTTTCATCCAGGTTTCTCATTATGTAATTAACAATTCTTCTCATTTTTTAAGCCATTTCTGGTTGTGTTTCCTGTTTCTTGCAATGAAAAGTATCCTACAGGCTATGCCTGGCAATACAATTTTCAGGATAAAAAAGTCTAGCTTTATAAACAGGAAGCAGAACTCCAGTCATTCTGCTGACAAAGGACAAGCCAATTTTACAGGAGCCAGCAAAAAATGACGTCATTTTACTGAAAAGATCTTTTCAAAGCTTATAAAATACATCTAATTTTGAATATTTGAACAGATTGTGCCTGCTCAATTGCATCTTCAAATGACTAGAGTTTCTTCTTTGAAACTGAATGATACAGTAGTATAAAATATCAACTTGCACATATATTTTTCACAAGTATTTTAAGAGCTATCTCCCAGATATACCTATAATATTAGTCTGAAGTGAATAAGGACATTCACAAAAACCAGAATGAAACAATACACAGATGACATTTCCTTCTTTGTTCTGCTCATCAGTTCAAACTACCTAAACACAGTAAAAGCAACTGCTACCAAGCCTATGCTGCTGGTGTATACTCAACTTTGGCTCCGATTTAAGGTACAAGAGGAGAAAGCACCTGATTTGAAGAATTCTGCATTTCTTCTCCGAGAGAACACATAACAGTGGATCATGGGCAGGTGCTACGGAAAGGGCTCCGTGGAGGCATGGCAAAGGACAAGAAGTGGGTCCCTGTCACCAAACTGAGCTGTCTGGTCAAGGATATGAAGTAAAGTCCCTGGAGGAGATCTCTTTCTTCTCCTTGCCCTTCACAGAATCTGAGATCACTGACTTTTTTCAGGTATGTCCCTCAAGGTTTTGAAAATTATGCCCATGCAAAAGCAGACCTGTGCTGGCCAGTGGACCAGGTTTAAGGCATTTGTCACCACCGGGGTTTACTACAAACCTGCTGGTCTGGGTGTTAAGCACTCCATGGAGGTAGCCACTGCCATCCTCAGGGCTATCGTCCAGGCCAGGCTCTTCATCACCCCGTGTGACGAGGCTACTGGGGACACAAGATCAGCAAGCCCTAACCGTCCCTTGCAAGGTGACTATCCGCTGTGGCTCTATGCAGGTGCTTCTCATCCTCACCCCTAGGGGCACTGGCATCATCTAAGCCCCTATACCCAAGAAGCTGCTGCAGACGGTACTGAGGATGGCTAGAATGCTCCCTGGCAACTCCACCAAAGCTGCTTTTGATGTCATCTCCAAACCTACATCTGTATCCCTAAGCCTCTACAGAGACCACTTTCACCAAGTCTCCCTATCAGGAATTCACTGACCATCTCAAAAAGACCCAAACTAGAGTCTCCCTGCAGAGGACCCAGGCTCCAACTGTGGTCACCACATAGCTTTTATACCAGAAAAGTAAAGTGAATTAAACCTGTTTAAAAAAATAAAGGATTCTCTCCCTAAATTCACTTCTGAGTCAATTATTTAAACTTTTCTTCATTTCGTTCTCAAGGGAATGTGGACAGCTTGTCACTCCCAAAGCTCACCTCTCCCCCATACCCTGGATTGGATCCCTCCCACCCCTCCTGAACCTGCTGCTTTTCACTGTCCCCACTGTCTTCCATAAGGTGCAGGGCTCCTTGACTTAGGCCTTGAATTATTTTCACACCTCCCACTTCTTACACACAGTATAAGACCTCTGCACCTTATATTCCTTGCCCTGCCAGCTACGGCCTCCACTCCCACCCATGCCTTTTACAGTCAACCTCAACCGTGGCCACTTATCTCTTCATTTATCAACCCACTTCAATATGGCTTCTACCTCCACTACTTGATTAAAATTGCTCTGGGAAAGGTCACCAATTATTGCCTCATTGCTAAAATTAATGACCCCTTTTGAGTCTTTGCAGTTCTTTCTTGATTATTTTTAAGCTTCCATTAAAGCCAAACTGTGTTAGGCACTAGATGTCCAAGACTGATTAAAACAGTCCCTATCTTAAAAAGCTCAGTCTAATGGGAGAAATAGTCACAGAGATGATTTTAACACCTGGTAAATAATTTCAATGACAGAAGCCTATACATGATAGAAGGAAATCACCGGGAACAGGAGCTAGTAACAGTTTCAAAGAAGCAATGAACAATTGAAGTTTTATAGGTTTAACAGGAATTCATAATGTTGTAGACACTGAAAAAGGATATTTCAGACAGAGTATATATGTGTGAAAAATAGAGAAATGACCTTAACTCAGGCCGCATCAGTGAGCAGGAAGGAAGGGATGGATCTAGGAGAAATTAATTAACCTGTCAGGCAAAATTTGATATCACTGATTACTCTTCCTTTCTTGATACTCTCTCTGGCTTTCCTCCTATCCCACTCTTCTGTGGGATTCTTTTTATATTCCCAAGTGTCTGTCTCCATCTTCCTCACACTCTAAATGGTCTCAAGAAGATTTGATCCCAGCCTCCTACTGGTTGGTAGACACTGCAAACTGGGTCACTATAAAAAGTTTTCATTTGCAACTTTAATGATGTATTGATGAGAAAAAGAATATTCAGTTCTCTCCACAGGATTAGTCAAATTAATTGCTTTCATATAAGTAACGTCCAAACAAACATGTACAAAAAATAGCAGTTATGAGGATAATATAGTGCATGAATAGTGGCCTCAGGTACACTACCACAGATTAATTAAATGTATAGAACAGAAGCAAGCAGAAAGTGATCCTGGGACAATGAAACTGCAGAATTTGTGGTTTAGAAATAATCTAACTAGAATTTAATTGCAGATGAGAAAAACTGATGATACAAATTTTAACCATATCCAGGTTTTTAAAAACGATTGCAGAATGAATTAATGGGAGAAGAATTCTAGGCTTGTGCTTTCTCTGAAGAATGTGGGTGAGTCCTCTACATCCAAATTCAAATCTGAAAATCTTCTGCAGAATTGCCTGTAAGAATCACAATTCCTAAGCAGAAACCTAAGAAAAAAGATGGTTTCTAAGGTAACCAAGTCCCATATCCATACCATACATGATCCAACGTATCAAAGTCATCACCTGAGCTTGCCAGAAATTAACTGGAAGAGCTGATGTGTTATATTTGTGTCCTAAGGCTGCAACCCTTTAAACAAATGGACTCCATGTTCCACATTAGCTGAAGAAAGAAAATGCACCTTTGTGAAGGTCAAAGAAAATGCACCTTTGTGCATTTTCAAGAAGGAAATGCACCTTTGTGAAGGTCAAAGAGGAAAATGTGAGAATAATCTCTTCTGATGACTGTGCTCTTAACTCCCAATGGCCAATGGAAACAAAATCCTTATGACGTTACAGAAGCAACTTTTAAAAACTTCTGAAGAGATATTAAAAATAGAACAATTCAGTTGTCCTATTCATACTCTCTTGCTAATTTTATTTCTACCCCAAAAAAAAAAGTCTGAAAATTATTCATTCAAGAAAGGAAACAAACATTCGGGAGAGATGATTCTTTGGTTTGTAACTTGAACTACACTTTTAGAACATCTAATAACTGCAGCTCAGACTCTTTGCTTCCCTTTTAAAAGAAAGCCATTTTAATTACACATTGATAGAACCATTTTGGAAAACAAAACAAAAACCCTCTTTCTTTTACCCTCTAGGGGTAAGAAGAGAGAAGAGAAGGGGTCAGTAGGAATACAGTTAATCTCTTCATGCAGCTCAGTATCATAAATACTGTTTGGTATATATCACAAACAATAATGTTATGCAAAGTTTTTTTTCTTCATTCAATCCAATTCCACTAAATGAGCTTATTTGTAAGTGGATCAGCTGTTACCACATTGTAAACTGCATTTAAAATTATTTTCTTTCCTCTTGAGAATTTCATTTAATAGGCTTATGTAAATTAAGTACCTGTATTTATTGCCCCATCCAAATAAAAAGAGAGCAAGTTGTCAATAACAAACATTCTGCAACAATATAACCCAGGCATCTACATTAATAAAATGCTTGAATGGAATGCTAAGACTATGTTATTTCAATGAGTTGTAATACAATAGCATCCACTGGGACACAGAGACAAGACAAGTATATTTATGGAGGATGTGGTAAACTAGGAAAATTACAAATCCAACCAGCACTTGATAAAGACCTCCAATAAAAAACTTTTCAGATTATTCAAATGACAGCTATACTGGAAACAAACCAGATAATACAGTCTGCTGGCCTGAACAAACATACTAGACCTAAACCGAAGCACAGAGGGAAAGAAAAGTGCCCAGAAACCACCCCTCTAAGTCATCTCAAAAGATTTCCTTTTGATGCACAAACTAAGGAGAATAGGACAATTATATCTTTCGGAGACCTGATTCAGTACCAAATATGTATGCGGTAGTATTATAAAGTCTGTTCTTTCATCTTTAACTTCAGCTATGCTGTCCTGTGCTCTGCATTTTGTAGTTGTCCCTCCTTGTGTCATTAGTTACACAGAAGACCTATTAAAGAAAGCAATCCAACTGTAAATTGACATTTTACTATCAGAAAGCAAGATGGCAAAACACATCAATAGCTATCATCATAATCCTCATCTCTTCATCTACCATTAAGTATCCTCTCTTTTCCCAGTGCTTTCTATAAGCTATATAATTTAATGCTCAAACAACCACAAAGGACAGACTTTCTTAACTTTTCACATAAGATGAAAATAAGACTCCAACAGGTTAAATTGCCACAGTCTCACAGCAAGTAAGTAGCATAGCAGAATGTGAACTCACATATCCCTCCAAAGGCTTTATTTCCTCTAATCTCTTTAACCTAGGAACTCTACTCCAAATTTATCCTAAGTAAATAAATAAACAAAACCAAAACACAGACTCATAAAAGATATTTTTGCTCTTTATAGCAAAAATCAGAAACAACCAAATAGCTAACATTAGGAGAATGGTACTTCAACAGAATGAAATATTGTATAACTAACATGAAGACCATATAAATAATGTTTAAAGAAAAGGAAACCCTGAAATTAATATGGAGAGTTTTAGCTCCGGCAATGGTAAAATAGTTTGTAACCTACTAGCACTCCCACAGATGGCAATTATAACCTCCACTCAAAATATGTAAAACAACTCTTTGAAGGCACTGGAGGGCAACCAAAATCAAGTAGGAACTGAACAGGATTACCAAGAAAGAAGGAAATCTTGCTGGGTGAAATCCTTGTTGTATTAGTTTTCAATTGCTGCAAAACAAATTACCACAAACTTAGCCATTTAAAATAGCATGCATGGAGCCTGTGACCAAGATGGCGGAGTAGAAGGACGTGCTCTCACTCCCTCTTGTGAGAACACGAGAATCACAACTAGCTGCTGGACAATCATCGACTGGAAGACACTGGAACTCACTAAAAAGATACCCCACATCCAAAGACAAAGGAGAAGCCACAATGAGAAGGTAGCAGGGGTGCAATCACAGTAAAATCAAATCCCAAAACGGCTGGGTGGGTAACTCACAGACTGCAGAACACTTATACCACAGAAGTCGACCCACTGGAGTGAAGATTCTGAGCCCCACGTCAGGCCTCCCAACCTGGGGGTCCTGCAACAGGAGGAGGAATTCATAGAGAATCAGACTTTGAAGGCTAGCGGGGTTTGATTACAGGACTTCCACAGGACTGGGGGAAACAGAGACTCCACCCTTGGAGGGCACACACAAAGCAGTGTGTGCATTGGGACATAGGGGAAGGAGCAGTGACAAAAGGGGAGACTGAACCAGACCTACCTGCTAGTGTTGGATGGTCTCCTGCAAAGGCAGGGGGTGGCTATGGCTCACCGGGGGTACAAGGACACTGGCAGCAGAAGTTCTGGGAAGTACTCCTTGGCGTGAGCCCTCCCAGAGTCCACCATTAGCCCCAACAAACAGCCCAGGTAGGCTCCAGTGTTGGGCTGCCTCAGGCCACACAACCAACAGGGAGAGAATGCAGCCCCACCCATCAACAGACAAGCATATTAAAGTTTTACTGAGCTCTGCCCACCAGAGCAACAGCCAGTTGTACGCACCATCAGTCCCTCCCATCAGGACACTTGCACAAGCCTCTCAGATAGCCTCATCCACCAGAGAGCAGACAGCAGAAGCAAGAACAACTACAATCCTTCAGCCTGTGGAACAAAAACCACATTCACAGAAGGACAGACAAGATGAAAAGGCAGAGGGCTATGTACCAGATGAAGGAACAAGATAAAACCCCAGAAAAACAACTAAATGAAGTGGAGATAGGCAATCTTCCAGAAAAAGAATTCAGAATGATAGTGAAGATGATCTAGGACCTCGGAAAAAGATTGGAGGCAAAGATCAAGAACATGCAAGAAATGTTTAAAAAGACCTAGAAGAATTAAAGAACTAACAAACAGAGATGAACAATACAATAACTGAAATGAAAAATACACTAGAAGGAATCAATAGCAGAATAACAAAGGCAGAAGAACGGATAAGTGAACTGAAAGACAGAATGGTGGAATTCACTGCTGCGGAACAGAATAAAGAAAAAAGAATGAAAAGAAATGAAGACAGCCTAAGAGACCTCTGGGACAACATTAAATACAACATTATTCGCATTATAGGGGTCCCAGAAGGAGAAGAGAGATAAAAAGGACCAGAGAAAATATTTTAAGAGATTATAGTTGAAAACTTCCCTAACGTGGGAAAGGAAATAGCCACCCAACTCCAGGAAGCACAGTGTGTCCCATACAGGATAAACCCAGGCAGAAGCACGTCGAGACACACAGTAATCAAACTGGCAAAAATTAAAGACAAAGAAAAATTACTGAAAGCATCAAGGGGAAAATGACAAATAACGTACATGGGAACTCCCATAAGGTTAACAGCTGATTTCTCAGCAGAAACTCTACAAGGCACAAGGAAGTGGCAAGACATACTTAAAGTGATGAGGGGAAGAACCTACAACCAAGATTACTCTACCAGCAAGGATCTCATTCAGATTCGATGGAGAAATCAAAAGCTTTACAGACAAGCAAAAGCTAAGAGAATTCAGCACCACCAAACCAAGTATACAACAAATGCTAAAGGAACTTCTCTAAGTGAGAAACACAAGAGAAGAAAATGACCTACAAAAACAAATCCAAAACAATTAAGAAAATGGTCATAGGAACATACATATCGATAATTACATTAAACGTGAATGGATTAAATGCTCCAACCAAAAGACACAAGCTTGCTGAATGCATACAAAAACAAGACCCATATATATGCTGTCTACAAAAGACCCACTTCAGAACTAGGGACAAATACAGACTGAAAGTGAGGGAATGGAAAAAGATATTCCATGCAAATGGAAATCAAAAGAAAGCTGAACTAGCAATACTCATATCAGACAAAACAGACCTTAAAAAAAAGAATGTTACAAGAGACAAGGAAGGACACAACATAATGATCAAGGGATCAATCCAAGAAGAAGATATAACAATTATACATACATATGCACCCAACATAGGAGCACCTCAAAACATAACGCAACTGCTAGCAACTATATAAGAGGAAATCAACAGTAACACAATAATAGTGGGGGACTTTAACACCTCACTTACACCAATGGACAGATCATCCAAAATGAAAATAAATAAGGAAACAGAAGCTTTAACTGACACATTAGACCAGATAGATTTAATTGATATTTATTGGACATTCCATCCAAAAACAGCAGATTACACTTTCTTCTCAAGTGCGCTCGGAACATTCTCCAGGATAGATCACATCATGGGTCCCAAATCAAGCCTCAGTAAATTTAAAAACACTGAAATCCTATCAAGCATCTTTTCTTACCACAACGCTATGAGATTAGAAATGAATTACAGGGAAAAAATCGTAAAAAACACAAACACATGGAACCTAAACAATACGTTACTAAATAACCAAGAGATCACTGAGGAAATCATAAAATACCTAGAGACAAATGACAATGAAAACACGATGACTCAAAACCTACGGGATGGAGCAAAAGCAGTTCTAAGAGGGAAGTTTATAGCTATACAAGCCTACCTCAAGAAACAAGAAAAATCTCAAATAAATACTCTAACCTTACACCTAAAGGAACTAGAGAAAGAAGAAGAAACAAAACCCAAAGTTAGCAAAAGGAAAGAAATCATAAAGATCAGAGCAGAAATAAATGAAATAGAAACAAAGAAAACAATAGCAAAGATCAATAAAACTAAAAGCTGGTTCTATGAGAAGATAAACAAAATTGATAAACCAGTAGGCAGACTCATCAAGAAAAAGACAGAGAGGACTCAAATCAATAAAATTATAAATGAAAAAGGAAAAGTTACAACAGACACCGCAGAAATACAAAGCAACCTAACAGACTACTATAAGCAACCCTATGCCAATAAAATGGACAACCTGGAAGAAATGGACAAATTCTTAAAAAAGTATAACCTTCCAAGACTGAACCAGGAAGAAAGAGAAAATATGAACAGACCAATCATAAGTAATGAATTTGAAACTGTGATTAAAAATCTTCCAACAAACAAAAGCCCAGGACCAGATGGCTTCACAGGCGAATTCTATCAAACATTTAGAGAAGAGCTAACACCAATCCTTCTCAAACTCTTCCACAAAACTGCGGAGGAAGGAACACTCCCAAACTCATTCTATGAGCCCACCATCACCCTGATACCAAAACCAGACAAAGATACTACAAAAAAGAAAATTACAGACCAATACCACTCATGAATATAGATGCAAAAGTCCTCAACAAAATACAAGCAAACAGAATCCAACAACTCATTAAAAGGATCATACACCATGATCAAGTGGGATTTATCCCAAGGATGCAAGGATTCTTCAATATACGCAAATCAATCAATGTGATACACCATATTAACAAACTGAAGAAGAAAAACCATATGATCATCTCAATAGATACAGAAAAAGCTTTTGACAAAATTCAACACCCATTTATGATAAAAACTCTCCAGAAAGTGGGCATAGAGGGAACCTACCTCAACATAATAAAGGCCATATATGACAAACCCACAGCAAACATCATTCTCAATGGGAAAAACTGAAAGCATTTCCTCTAAGATCAGGAACAAGACAAGGATGTGCATGCTCACCACTATTATTCAACATAGTTTTGGAAGTCCCAGCCATGGCAATCAGAGAAGAAAAAGAAACAAAAGGAATACAAATTGGAAAAGAAAAAGTAACTGTCACTGTTTGCAGATGACATGATACTATACATAGAGAATCCTAAAGATGCCACCAGAAAACTACTAGAGCTAATCAATGAATTTGGTAAAGTTACAGGATATAAAATTAATGCATAGAAATCTCTTGCATTCCTCTACACTAATGATGAAAAATCTGAAAGAGAAATTAAGGGAACACTCCCATTTACCATTGCAACCAAAAGAATAAAATACCTAGGAATAAACCTACCTAGGGAGACAGAAGACCTGTATGCAGAAAACCATAAGAAACTGATGAAAGAAGTTAAAGATAATACCAACAGCTGGAGAGATATACCATGTTCTTGGATCGGAAGAATCAATATTGTGAAAATTACTGTACTACCCAAAGCAATCTATAAATTCAATGCAATCCCTATCAAATTACCAATGGCATTTTTTACAGAGCTAGAACAAATCATCTTAAAATGTGTATGGAGACACAAAAGACCCCAAATAGCCAAAGCAGTCTTGAGGGAAAGAAATGGAGCTGGAGGAATCAGACTCCCTGACTTCAGACCATACTACAAAGCTACAGTAATCAAGACAATATGGTACTGGCACAAAAACAGAATCATAGATCAATAGAACAAGATAGAAAGCCCAGAGATAAACCCATGCACCTATGGTCAACTAATCTATGACAAAGGAGGCAAGGATATACAATGGAGAAACGACAGTCTCTTCAATAAGTGGTGCTGGGAAAACTGGACAGCTACTTGTAAAAGAATGAAATTAGAACACTCCCTAACACCATACACAAAAATAAACTCAAAATGGATTAGAGACCTAAATGTAAGACCAACACTATAAAACTCTTAGAGGAAAACATAGGAAGGACACTCTTTGGCATAAAACACAGCAAGGTCTTTTTTGATCCACCTCCTAGAGTAATGGAAATAAAAACAAAAATAAACAAATGGGACCTAAAGAAACTTAAAAGTTTTTGTACAGCAAAGGAAACCATAAACAAGACGAAAAGACAACCCTCAGAATGGGATAAAATATTTGCAAACGAATCAACAGACAAAGGTAAATCGCCAAAATATATAAACAGCTCATGCACCTCAATATTAAAAAAACAAACAACCCAATCCAAAAATGGGCAGAAGACCTAAATAGACATTTCGCCAAAGAAGACATACAGGTGGCCAAGAAGCACACGAAAAGCTGCTCAACATCACTAATTATTAGAGAAATGCAAATCAAAACTACAATGAGGTATCACCTCACACCAGTTAGAATGGGCATCATCAGAAAATCTACAAACAACAAATGCTGGAGAGGGTGTGGAGAAAAGGGAACCCTCTTGCATTGTTGGTGGGAATGTAAATTGATACAGCTACTATGGAGAACAGTATGGAGGTTCCTTAAAAAACTAAAAATAGAATTACCATATGATCCAGCAATCCCACTACTGGGCATATACCCAGAGAAAACCATAACTCAAAAAGACACATGCACCCCAATGTTCACTGCAGCACTATTTACAATAGCCAGGTCATGGAAACAACCTAAATGCCCATCAACAGATGAATGGATAAAGAAGATGTGGTACATATATACAATGGAATATTACTCAGCCATAAAAAGGAATGAAATTGAGTCATTTGTTGAGACGTGGATGAATCTAGAGACTGTCATACAGAGTGAAGTAAGTTAGAAAGAGAAAAACAAATATCATATATTAACGCATATAAGTGGAACCTAGAAATATGGTGCAGATGAACAGGTTTGCAGGGCAGGGATTGAGGCACAGATGTAGAAAACAAACATATGGACACCAAGGGAGGAAAGCCGTGGTGGGGTGGGGGTGGGGGTGTGATGAACTGGGCGATTGGTATTGACATGTATACACTGATATGTATAAAATTGATGACTAATAAGAACCTGCTGTATAAAAAAATAAATAAAATTAAATTTTAAAAAATAGCATCCATTATATAGTTCACAATTCAGCAAGTCAGAAATCTAGCCAGCATGACTAAGGTCTCTGTTTAGTCACAAGACTGAAATCAAGATGTTGGCTCAGCCAAGTTCTCGCCTGGAACCTCTGGAGAAAAATCTGCTTCCAAGGTCACACAGTCCTCTGGCAGAATATAGTTCCTTGTGGTTATAGGACTGAGGTCCCTGTTTCCTTGATGGCTGTTAGCTAGGAATTTCTCTCAATTCCTTAAGACTGCCTTCTCATGTGGCCCCCATCATCTTTAAGCCAGCAATAGTGTGTCAAATCCTCCCTGTGCTTTGAATTTCTGAGTTCCTCTTCTGCCACCATGCAGAAAAAACTCTAATTTTAAAGGATCTCATGTGAGTAGTGAGCGCACCCCCACAAGATAACCTCCCGATATTAAGGTCAACTGTGCTATATAACATATCATCACAGAGATGATGTCTCAACATATTCACAGGCACCAGGGATTAGTGTGTGGAATCTTGAGGGGCCATTTTTAGCATTCTCCCTACCATACGCACTTATATGGCTTTTTCTCTGAGGGGACTCCCAGTCCTCTCAGTATGGACTGCTAACACTAAAGCAGAAAGCCACTATCTATTACTCTGAAGAGTCAGAACATATACCTCAGGCCCAGAGAATCTAGAAATTAAGAAGAGAAATCCCAAAGCAGAGGGAGTCACAGAGATAGCTCATATATCTATGTATAATTCTTCTAAGAACCTTGGTTGACAGCTGAAATGCACATGTAAGTGACAAAACTCCTAGAAACTTAAGGAGAAACAACAGCTGGAAGACAGAAAGAGCTGAGTAGAAATCCAGCTGCTGTTCACTGAAAAAGACAAAATTTGGAGTCTCAGTCCCACCAAATTAGATAAGTTTGGTATATACCTTGATCTTTCCACTGAAACTCCAGAAAGGATCCAGGACTAAGGAATGTGCCCCAAAACTAAGGATGAAACCAAAAGAGAACTTCCTTAAAAAGACCAAACATGAAGCCTCCACAAGTTCAAGGGGGTCTGTCAAAAACTTAACCACCTAGTAGAACAAAACACCCTTCAGAAGAAGATAACAAAATTCAGAGCTTCTACAACACAGCATCTGGAATGTACAATAATATACAATTTTGAAAAAAATTGAAAAATGTGGCTCACAGTCAAGAGAAAAAACAATCAATAGAGACAAATCCACAAATGATCCAGATACTGGAATTAATAAATAAGAATTTTCTATAACAAATATATAAAAGAGTCTACATAAAAAGGTAGACTTAATGGGTAAAAAATGGATATTTCAATAGAGAATGAAATAATCAAAAAAAATCAAATGGAAAAGCAGAAATCCCAGATTTTGAAACAAAATGTATAAAATAAAAACTTTATCAGATAGAACTGACAGAAAATTGGACACAATAGCAAAAAGAATCAATGGCTCAAGACAGGTAGACTGAAATTATCCAAAAACAACTTAGATTAAATTGACGAGTAACCAGAAAACAAAACCAAATAAAACTAATACAAGAACAAAAACATCTGAATATCCCTATATCTACTAAAGAAACTAAATTCAGAATTTAAAATTTTCCCACAAAAATTTTCCAAGCACTGCTGGCTTCACTGATGAATTCTATCAATCATTTAAGGATAAAATAATAACAACCTTAAAATCATCAAACTTCTCTCATGAGGCTAACATAACCCTGACACCAACATCTGCTAAAGACATTATAAAACAAAATTAAAGACCAATATTACTCATGAACATTGATGTAAAAATTCTTTAAAAATATTAGCAAACTTAACCAAGCAATATATAAAAAGGAGAGTACACAATGACCAATTTGGGTCTAGCCCAGAAATGCAAAATCCATTAATGTAATTCACCACATTAACTGAATCAGGAACAAAAACTGTATATTATCTTAATAGAAATAAAAAATACGCATGACTAAATTATGCCCATTCATAATTTTAAAAAGAAAAGCACTCAGAAAGCTAGGAAGAGAAGAGAACTTTATCAATTTGATGAAAGACAGCTATGATGTAGGTAACCAGACACTTGGTTAACTTCCTAGCTCTATCTCCTTTATGAGGTATCTCCTACCTGATAAATTAGGTCCTGATAAATGATCCCTGTTGGTAGTCTGCATCTGGACTAAGAGAACTACTAATAATCTGACAGGAAGTATAAATTCAAGCTTCTTTGTAATGGATATGTCCTTTGCAAGGACCATGTAAAAGATACCTATGGCATTAAAAAAAGACAGCAGCTCCCGAGGGGCATGAAACTCCTAACCTAGTGTGGCTCCCCCAAACACTTAATGGGGATCTTGTCTTCTTGCACCTGAAATCTCACCTAGGATGGGGAGCAGTGGAGGGGACTGAGTTCCAAGATTAACAGACACCTGAAGCCCAGTATGGCAATCACAGTTTTACTTCCCTTTCCGATATTTAGATGAACCCAAGACAAACTCTGGAGAGGCAAAATGGAATAAACAATCTACACTCTACATCTATTTAATGGTGAAATATTAAATGCATTTGCCCCAAATCAGGGAAAAGGCAAGAATGTCTGCTCTCACCACTTCTGTTCAATATTATATTGGAAGTCCTAGCCATTGCAGTAGGCAGGAAAAATGAATAAAAGCACAGTAATTGAAAAGGAAAAATTAAGACTTCTATTCTTAGAAGACAGAATTGTTTATGCAGAAAATCCTAAAGAATCTACCAAAAAAGAAACCTTAATAGAAATAACAGTAAATTTACCAATTTTACAGGATACAAAATCAAAGCACCAACTGTATTCTAGTTTGCTGTACTAGCAACAATATAATTTTTTTTTCAAATAACAGTTACATGTTATAAAAAAAAATCACAAAATACTTAAAAAGAAATTTACAATAGGGGAAGCATTGTAAGGAAGGATTTTCAGGGCGGTGAAAATATTCTGTATGATACTATAAAGGTGGATGAATGTCATTACACATTGGTCCAGACCCATAGAACGTACAACACCCAAAGTATACCCTAATGTAAAGTGTGTCCTTTGGGCAATTACTATGTGTCAATTTAGGCATCAGTTTTAACAAATATATCCACCTGGGGTAGTCTACCCATGTGGGGGATAAGGGGATATATAGGAAATCTTTGTACCTTCCTCTCAATTTTGTCGTGAACCTAAAACTACTCTAAAAAAATAAAGTCTTAAAAACAAATCATAAAAAACTTTAAAAGAAACACAAAACTCTTTGAGAACTGTAACAGAAAATTCTAAAACAACGATGTCAGCAATTAAAGCTCTAAAGAAACAAATGGAGAGAGAATTCATGTTTGTGAATTGGAAGATTCAATATTATTAATATTAATATATCAATTCTCCTCAAACTGATCAATGCCATCATCATTAAAATTCTAACATGTTTATAATAGAAGCTAATAGGCATACTCTAAAATTTATATGGAAATTCAAAAGACTTAGAATAGGCAAAATAATATTGAAGAAAAATAAAATTGAAGGGCTTACATCATACCTGTTTCCATGACTTACTATAAAACTACAGTAATTAAGGCAGTGTGATATTGGCAATAAGCATAGATACAGATTAAACAGAGAAGAATAGAAAGTTCAACAATGGACCCACAAAATAGATCAACTGAGTTTAGGCAGAAGACAAAGTAATTTATTGGGGAAAGAATAGTCTTTTGAAGAAATGGTCTGTAAGATCTGAAAATCCATAAGGAAATAAATATATACTGATCCCCACCTCATACCATATATTTAAAAAATCCATTCCAATAGAATATAAAACCTAAAACTATAAGCTTCTAGACCAGGGGTCCCCAACCCCCAGGCCGCGGACTGCTACCGGTCCACAGCCTGTCAGGAAAGGGGCTGCACAGCAGGAGGTGAGCAGCCAGCAAGCAAAGCTTCATCTGCCATTCCACATCACTCGCATTACTGCCTGAACCACCACCACCACAGCTCCACCAGTCCGTAGAAAAATTGTCTTCAAACGAAACCGGTCCCTGGTGCCAAAAAGGTTGGGAACTGCTGCTCTAGATGATAACCAAGAAGAGTATCTTTGTGATATCTTCGTATAAGCAAAGCCTTCATAGGGCACAGAAAGCACTAGCCAAAAAAAGAAATAAAAGTAATAAACTAGACTCAAGTTTAAATTTTCTGTACTTCGAAAGATACCATTAAGAAAGTAAAAGGAAAGCTACAGACCAAGAGAAAATATATGCAAGAGGTATGTCTGGAAAAGGATTTTGAACAAGATTATGTAAACAATCCAGTTTTTCCATTGGACACGAACTGAAGAGAAACTTTTGCAAAAGGTATAGAACACTTAGGTTGACTTCCATGTCTTTGGCTATTGTAAATAATGCTGCAGTAAACATCACAGTACAGATATCTCTTCAAGGTAGTATTTCATTTCCTTCAGATATATACCAAGAAGTGGAATTGCTGGATCACATGGTAGTTCTAATTTTAATTTTTTGAGGAACCTCCACATTGTACTCCATGGTGGTTATACCAATTTATAATACATTCCCACCAACAGTGCACAAGGGTTTTCTTTTCTCCATATCCTCACCAGCGTTATCTCTTATCTTTTTAATAACAGCCATTCTAACAGATTTGAGATGACATCTTACAGCACTTCTGGTTTGCATGTTTCTAGTGATTAGTGATATTGAGCACATTTTCATGTACCTATTGGCCATTTGTATGTCTTCTTTGGGAAAGTCTATTCAAGTCTTCTGTCCATTTGTATGTCTTCTTTGAAAAAAATGTCTATTCAAGTCTTCTGCCCACTTTTTGAATCAGATTGTTTGACTTTTTGCTATTTAACTGAATGAGTTCCTTCAATATCTTGGATGTTATAATTCCTTATCAGATATATGGTTTGCAAATATTTTCTCCCATTCCATAAGCTACATTTACATTTGTTGTTGGTTTTGTTGTTGCTTGTTTGTTTGTTTTGCTGTGCAGAAGCTTTTCTGTTTAATGTAATCACACCTGTGTATTTTTGATTTTTTTTGCCTGTGTTGTCATGCCATAGCCTATGTTTTCTTCTAGGAGTTTTATGGTTTCAAGTCTTAAATTTAAATCTTTAATCCATTTCAAGTTAATTTTTGTAAGTGGTGTAAGTTAGGGGCCCAGTTTCATTCTTTTGCATGTGGATATCCAGTTTTCCTAGCACCGTTTATTGAAGAGACTACACTTCCCCCACTGAGTATTTTTGGCTCCCTTGTCAAATATTAGTTAACCAACTATGCACAGGTTTATTTCTGGGCTCTCAATTCTTTTCCACTGATCCATGTACCTGTTTTATGACAGCACCATACTGTTTTATTATAGCTTTGTGATATATATAGTTTAAACCAGGAAATATGTGTACAATGGAATACTATTCAGCCATAAAAAAGGAAATCCTGCCGTTTGTGACAACATGGATGAACTTTGAGGGTATTATGTGAGTGAAATAAGTCAGGCAGAGAAATACAAAACAAAAAACTGTATGATCTTGTTTATATGTGGCATCTAAAAGAGTCAAACTCATAGAAGCAGTAGATTGGTGGTTGCCAGGGTTGGGGAGTGGAATATGGGTGATGGTAATCAAACTTCAAATTCTAAGAGAAATAAGTTCTGGGGATCTAACATAAAGCATGGTGACTATAGTTAAGTGCTGTATTATATACTTCAAAGTTGCTAAAAGGATAGGTCTTAAATGTTCTTGTCAAAAAAAAAAAAAGGTAACCATGTGAGATGATGAACGTGTTCACTAACCTTATTGTGGTAATCATTTCACAGTCTATACATATACCAAAGCATCACATTATATACCTTAAACTTATGTTTATATACTTAAACTTAAATGTTATGTCAATTATCTCAAAACTGGAAAAAGAAAGATATAGGAATGGTCAAAAGCACAAGAAAAAATGCTTAACATCACTATCTGACAAAGGAAATGAAAATTAAAACCAAAAACAGGATACCACTAGAATAACTAAAATTAAGACTAATAATAACAAAATTTTTCAGAGTACATGTAACAAATGGAAACTGTCATCTATGCTGATCTACAATAACACAACTACTTTGGAATATTGTTCGGCAATTTTGTTTAAAGCAGGAATTCTCAACCTCAGCATTATAGATATTGTGTACCAAATAATTCTTTGCATGCAGAGCTATCTTGTACCTTGTATGTTGTTTAGCAGTATCTTTAACCTCTATCCAACCCTCACTCAGTCGTGATTATCAAAAATGTTTCTAGACACTGGCAAATGTCCCCCTAGGTGGAAAAATCATCCATAGTTGAGACTCACTCCTTTATTAAACATACAACTACTCAGCAATTTCATTCCTGGGCATTTACCCAACAGATATGAACACGAATGTACTTAAAAGATTTGTACATGACTGATCACAACAATTTTATTCATACTAGCCAAGAAGCAGAAATAACCCAAATGTCCATCAGCAAGTGAACAGATAAACAAATTGTACTACATTCACACAATGGAATACAACTCAGCATTGAAAATGAAATAACTACTCACCCATCCAACAACACGAAAGAATTTTTAAAACATATGTTAAAGAAACCAAACATAAAAGAGTATACACTGTATAATTATGTTTATTGTTAAGTCCTACAATGGACAAAGCTAATAAGCTAGTTAAATGAATAGTAGTAGTTGTATTAGAGGAGGGCAGCGGGCTGGAAAGGGCATAAGGGAACTTGCTTAAAATCTGTGCCTGTATTGCATATAAATTATACCTCTAAAAATGTAAAATTAAAAAATGTATGATACTGCACTAAAACTATAAGTATGCAGATTTATGTTGACAAAATGACAAAAACAAAAAGAAAATATAAGTACTTTTAAAATCATGTCTTTTTTTTGATCTCACAGTTATATACTTATATTTTAAACATTATTTGGGCAGGGAAATTTTAAAATGCCAATTCATTGCTTGGGACCAGCCTGCTACATAAGCAAAGCAAGATCATTAAACATTGTTTTGAGATGTTGAATTTAACTGAAGAATGCTTGAGTTTCCACAATTCGACCCAGATACCAAGGCTTAGCACTCATTTCTCCTTTTTACTCTTTTCAATTAGCTAGTCATCAATTCCTAAATTACACAGTACCTCACTCATTTTTTTTGTTCATACATTCATTCAATTGGCAAATGAATTGTATGTTTCCCCGTGAAGGTCAAAGTCTTCATATCATCCATCTGCCAGTGTAACCTGACACATTTAAAAATTGGTATGCATAGCAAAACCAATTTAAGATTAATATTTTTCATTCCCATTTAATTTCCCATGACAACTCACCCTCATATTCACAATGTTTCCTTCATTTCACTAATGAGCTAAAGACAGCTTTCATATTTATTTCACTTCTTTCTGAACTGGACACATTTGGCAATACCAACCATTTAAGTGAGCCAACGTCCAATTCTGAATAGGTTCTGAAAACATTTCACTGTGATCTATTTCACTTATAAAGCTACATGGTACTGAGTTCTTTCACTACAAGCAAACAAGTGAGAAAAGTTGTAACAAATTACCAAGGGTTAATAGTGCCAGACATGTAGTCATATAAACGGATGTGCCTTCTACCCTAGCAAGTGAGATTCGGCTCAGAGCAGGCAGAAATCTCTAAACAGTGAGCAACGTGTGGTTTTCACTGGAGAGGAGAAGGTCCAAACCAAAATCCTTTCTCAAAGCATACCAGGAACAGTATGAAACAGCTTATTTAATATGCCTATATTTTTCTGTAATACAAACTACAAACACGAAAGTTCACGAGTCTTCTTGGCTGGGGGAACAGAACAGTGTAAAGGGGTGTGGGTTTGGGGGCAGTGGAGAAGAATGTGAAATAATATTTTCTAGCGTAAACAGGCACAGGTTCCAGGAATTAAAGAAAAAATTAATGTCCTAGGTATAATGCAAGATTTGGTAGTAAATCAAGGCTGAGATTTCCAGTACAGGCAATGGAATGAGTGGACCCTTTCTCTTCCCTCCAGAAAAGAATTAATTAAAAAGCATACAAGAAATAAGTATAAACCCCCACCGACCAACAGAAAGAGAGAGAAGATAATAGCAGACAGCAGATATTAACAAAATTTTATATTATGTTAAGTGGATGAAGGATGGTAAATAACTCAGCAGTGTGAAGAAAGATGTGAACTAAGTGCCTGCACAGGGCAATGCCCACAATATGCTAGACTAGTCACACTGCTAACAAATGACTCTCACCTCACCACATGCAATAAACTAAGGCAAATCTGCTCCCACACTATAAACTGAATTACAGCATCAGTTCCTACCAGACACATTTCCTACTAGACATAAGTAAGACAACACCCTGGATTCTCCTTCTGGTCGTCAGCTAGTCCCAAGCCAATGAAAAAAACTAGTATTACTAAGTACTTACACAGGCTCTCCTTATTGCTTACAGAGGCATAGTCTGTTTTTGCTATGGTAGTTTTTCACGAGAACACCTTTAATCCATTCACCAACTAAGAGATTGCATCTGTGCTACCTTGTAGCTTTGGTACTTTCCCCAACCCAGCATTCTCTTTGTGTCTGGGGACAAGTACTTTCCTCCTTGTCTAATTCAAGCAAAATAGCTTCCTTTATGTTTCTCCAGGCCCAATGCTCACACTCCCAACTAACAGTTTCAGGGCTGGGTCTCCCTTCTCAGCGCTATAGCTGAGAAGGGGCACCTTCTCAGCTATACCTTCATTTAATTGTTTCAAAACAATTAAATGAGAATATAATATGATTTTTAAACATTAGTAAGCTTGAAATTCCTTTTTATAGGCAACTCTAAAATATAAATGAATTACCCTTACTGTACTTTGTCCTCCTCAGTTTGGCTATAAACAAGCTAACGCCAAACCTTTAATATCTATGGAAATCAATATTTGTAATTCTGCAATGATGAAACCAGATTCTGGGAGAAGGCTGAGAAACAGCTAGACAATGAAGTGAAAGGTACATCTGAATGTGTGTCTGTGAGCACACATGTGCTCACAAGTTAGGAACCATGGAGAGGAGAGAGGAAAGGCTCAAAGAACTCCTAGTATAATTTGGTAGAAGAATAAATCATAAGTTTTTTTCAAAAATTTTAATTGTTCCAAAAGAACTATGTATGTAAAGAATGCAGGTAGAAAAGGAGACCTCATCAAAAGACAAGACGCCCAACAAAAAGTGTTCCTGCCTTGATAGGTATTTCTCTGCAAGGAACAGCCAGTTAGTGGGCAGAAGAGAAAGTTGAGGTTGAGTTGGGTTTCTGTCACAAGTAAAAGATCTACTTTCTAGGGAGATAAATCATTCCTGCCTGCACATTTACATTAGTACTATAAGGTTCATAATACTCAACAAGTTATGATTCAACAGAACTATTATGAGTCAAGACACTATGCTACAGTTTACATCAGAGTTGTCAGTGAAAAAGAATACAGTGGCTGCAATATCCTGTGCCCTAACAAAGAAAGTCTCAAAAAAGAAAGTTCTTCATTTTCAATCTGGGTTCTGAAATTGGGTCAGGTTTCCTTAGCCTGTAGTTCTCCAAGTGTGGTCCACAGACACACACCCTCACCGATACCCTTTCAGGAAGTCTGCAAGGTCAAATCTGTCTTCATAATAATCCTATGTTTCACCATATTGACATTTTCAGTTGTGATACAAGACCAACAGTGGATTAAAAAAATGCCAGTGCATTAGCACCAATCAAGGGTTTGGCAACAAACTATACTAGCATCATTGTATTTTCCAACCCCATATACTCCCTGTAATAGATGTCAGTTTCACTTGCAAATGCCCTTTATAAACTAGTAAAAATAACTGATTTCATTACATCTCAACCCTTAAGTACAAGTGCACCCGTTTCCTGAGGCTGCCATAACAAATAACCACAAATGGCTATTTGGTGGCTTAAAATAGACATTTATTCTCCTGGCGTTCTAGAGGCCAGAAGTCCAAAATCAAATGTCAGCAAAGCCACACTCCCTCCAGAGATTCTTGGGGAGAATTCATTCCTTGCCTCTTCCAATTTCTTCTAGCTCCAGGTGTTCCCTGGCTTGTAGCCACATTAATCTCTGTCTCTATGATCACACGTT
The DNA here is from genome assembly GCF_059928025.1 of Delphinapterus leucas. Taxonomy (NCBI): domain Eukaryota; kingdom Metazoa; phylum Chordata; class Mammalia; order Artiodactyla; family Monodontidae; genus Delphinapterus; species Delphinapterus leucas. The sequence goes on along the minus strand of NC_143135.1, from coordinate 85,698,281 downwards.
GCCTCCTTCTCTTCTCCAAATGTGTCTTCTCTTCTGTCAGTGTCTCTCTTCCAAATGGACACTTATCATTGGATTTAGGTCCCACTTGCATAACCCAAAATGATCTCAAGATTTTTAACTTAATTACATCTGCTAAGACCCTTTTTCTGATTCAAGTAACATTCACAGATTCTGGGAGTTAGAATATGGACATATCTTTTGAGGGGCCTTTATTCAGCCCCTTAACAACAAGTCGTTTTAATACTCTGCATGACCAAATGGAAAGTGTGCATAAAGCACTTCTACTGCATAGTGAAATACAATGGTTATCTTGAGGAAAAGCACTTGTGAGACTGTATAAGCTGCAAACCGAACTAGACACTTTCTGTATGCAAATCATTATTACTTGAAAGAACAACTAACAAACTACAAAAGCAGCCCTAAAAGATAGAAACGTGTCTGGTACTATCAGTGGAGACTTGATGTGATTAAGATCTGACCCTCACAGCTAAGTCTTGATGTTCTACTGCTAAACATAAACTGAACACCAGCAACAGATAAGGCCACTCTGACCATGATGGATCAAAACAAAAACATGAACATCATCCAAACCACAAAATGTCTAAACATCCCCCTTTCCTGGCTAATAAGTGACTGCTGCTTCTTTACCAATTAAACCTTTAGCTTGCATTTATTCCTGCCTCCTTAAATATGAGATTTAAGATATCTAATTACAGAATCATCCCCATATCCCCACAGCATCTAACCCAGAGAAAAACCACCTTCTTTTACCTGTCTCATGAATCATCTAACACAAGCTCAAGTCCTATAATAAATCCTTTCTGACAATTCTTACTAAGACACTCCATGGTTCTCCAGGAAGCACTCACTCTCACTGCCACAAGTAATAAATCCAACTTCTTCAACCACAGGTGAACTAAAAGTTCCTGATAATATCTGGATAGAGGGCATTGACAATGGTTCTTGAACCCTGGGCATTTACAACATTTCTTCAAAAATAAACAGAAGTTAGCCTATTATTTCAAGGAAACAACTGACAGTATTTACTGCCACTGATAAAAATCAAGCTTTCTAGAGAAAATTCGAGTTTTAAAAACTTCTATTCACTGTGCACTGGATAGCATCCCAATACTTAAAGACTTCCCTTAATGCGAATGGTGGTGATATTAACAAATGTGGGGAGTGGTATTATAAAATGAAATGGGTCACCATTTGGAAGACCTGGATAACTCAGAAAACAAGTATCCAAATGAAAAAAAAAAAAGCATGAGGTTAAAAGAATAATACATAAGCAAAAGGTCTTTGCAGAGCGCAACCCAGACCAAAGGATTTTACTATAACAAAGAACAAAATGTTACTGATGCGGTTTTATATTCTACGTTGCAACTAAACTTCAAGAAACTATCAGTGGTTGGGTTCTAATGTAGTATCAAAGAAGAAGAGCCACAATTACTAGGTAGAGCTATTCCAACACATTCCAAGTACAAATATATGAGAGGCCAGATTTTCTTCATATACTTCAACAAAATATGTTGCAAACACACTGATCTCAAAAGTTGTTGTGAGGATCCAGTTGCCTTCAATTCTATTCAGCCAGACGTTAAAGACATTTGCAAAAAAAAAAAATACAATAGTGCCTTATTCTCACTAATTTTTTTAAAACATACTTTATTTTACATTAAAAAAACACAGTAACATGTAAAGAGTGTGCTTTTTAGATCATTATAAAAATCTCTCGGAGATTCGTTCAAGATGGTGGAGCACAAGGACATGTTCTCACTCCCTCTTGCGAGAATACCAGATTCACAACTAACTGCTGAACAATCATCGACAGGAAGACACTGGAACTCACCAAAAAGCATACCCCACATGCAAAGACAACGGAGAAGCCACAATGAGACAGTAGGCGGGGCGCTATCACAGTAAAATCAAATGCTGTAACTGCTGGGTGGGTGACTCATAAACTGGAGAACACTTATACCACAGAAGTCCACCCACTGGAGTGAAGGTTCTGAGCCCCACGTCAGGTTTCCCAACCTGGGGATCCGGCAACGGGAGGAGGAATTGGTAGAGAATCAGACTTTGAAGGCTAGCGGGGTTTGATTGCAGGACTTCGACAGGACTGGGGAAAACAGAGACTCCACTCTTGGAGGGAACAAAGTAGTGTGCACATCGGGACACAGGGGAAGGAGCAGTGACCCCATAAGAGACTGAACCAGACGTACCTGTTAGTGTTGGAGAGTCTCCTGCAGAGGCAGGGGGTGGCTCTATCTAAGTGAGGACAAGGACGCTTGCAGCAGAAGCACTGGGAAGTACTCCTTGGCTTGAGCTCTCCGAGAGTCTGTCTTAGCCCCACCAAACAGCTCAGGTAGGCTCCAGTGTTGGGCTGCCTCAGGCCACACAACCAACAGGGAGGGAACCCAGCACCACCCATCAGCAGACAAGCGGATTAAAGTTTTACTGAGCTCTGCCCACCAGAGCAACAGCTGGCTCTAACCACCACCAGTCGCTCCCATCAGAAAACTTGCACAAACCTCTTAGACAGCCTCATCCACCAGAGTGCAGACAGCAGAAGCAAAAAGAACTACAACCCTGCAGCCTGTGGAACAAAAACCACATTCACAGAAAGATAGACAAGATGAAAGGCAGAGGGCTATGTACCAGATGAAGGAGCAAGATAAAACCCCAGAAAAACAACTAAATGAAGTGGAGATAGGCAACCTTCCAGAAAAAGAATTCAGAACAATGATACAGAAATGATCCAGGACCTCAGAAAAAGAATGGAGGCAAATATAGAGAAGATGCAAGAAATGTTTAAGAAATATCTAGAAGAACTAAAGGACAAATAGACAGAGATGAACATTACAATAACTGAAATGAAAAATACACTAGAAGGAAACAATAGAAGAAAAACTGAGGCAGAAGAATGGATAAGTGACTTGGAAGACGAAAAGGTGGAATTCATTGCTGCCGAACAGAATAAAGGAAAAAGAATGAAAAGAAATGAAGACAGCCTAAGAGACCTCTGGGACAACATTAAATGCAACAACATTCGCATTATAGGGGTCCCAGAAGGAGAAGAGAGAGAGAAAGGACCAGAGAAAATATTTTAAGAGATTATAGTTGAAAACTTCCCTAACGTGGGAAAGGAAATAGCCACCCAAGTCCAGGAAGCGCAGTGCGTTCCATACAGGATAAACCCAGGCAGAAGCACGCCGAGACACACAGTAATCAAACTGGCAAAAATTAAAGACAAAGAAAAATTATTGAAAGCAGCAAGGGAAAAAAGACAAATAACATACAAGAGAACTCCCATAAGGTTAACAGCTGATTTCTCAGCAGACACTCTATAAGCCAGAAGGGAGTGGCATGATATACTTAAAGTGATGAAAGAGAAGAACCTTTAGATTACTCTATCCAGAAAGGATCTCATTCAGATTCCATGGAGAAATCAAAAGCTTTACAGACAAGCAAAAGCTAAGAGAATTCAGCACCACCAGACCAGCTCTACAACAAGTGCTAAAGGAAATTCTCTAAGTGGGAAACACAAGAGAAGAAAAGGACCTACAAAATCAAATGCAAAACAATTAAGAAAATGGTCATAGGAACATACATATCAATAATTACCTTAAATGTGAACAAATTAAATGCTCCAACCAAAAGACACAGGCTTGCTGAATGCATACAAAAACAAGACCCATATATATGCTGTATACAAGAGATCCACTTCAGACCTAGGGACAAATACAGACTGAAAGTGAGGGGATGGAAAAAGATATTCCATGCAAATGGAAATCAAAAGAAAGCTGAACTAGCAATACTCATATCAGACAAAATAGACCTTAAAATAAAGAATGTTACAAGAGACAAGGAAGGAGACCATATAATGGTCAAGGGATCAATCCAAGAAGAAGATATAATAATTATATATATATATATGCACCCAACATAGGAGCACCTCAATACATAAGGTAATTGCTAACAGCTATAAAAGAGGAAATCGACAGTAACACCTCACATACACCAATGGACAGATCATCCAAACAGAAAATTAAGAAGGAAACACAAGCTTTAAATAACACAACAGACCAGATAGATTTAATTGATATTTATACAACATTCCATCCAAAGACAGCAGATTACACTTTCTTCTCAAGTGCACATGGAACATTCTCCAGGATAGATCACATCTTGGGTTACAAATCAAGCCTCAGTAAATTTAAGAACACTGAAATCGTTGAAATCAATTACAAGGAAAATTGAAATCTATTACAGGGGAAAAAAACGTAAAAAAAGAAACACATGGAGGCTAAACAATACATTACTAAATAACAAAGAGATCACTGAAGAAATCAAAGAGGAAATCAAAAAACTACCTACAGACAACTGACAATGAAAACACGATGATCCAAAACCTGCGGGACGGAGCAAAAGCAGTTCTAAGAGGGAAGTTTGTAGCTATACAAGCCTACCTCAAGAAACAAGAAAAATCTCAAATAAACAATCTAACCTTACACCTAAAGTAACTAGAGAAAGAAGAACAAACAGAACACAAATTTAGCACAAGGAGAAAAATCATAAAGATGAGCGCAGAAATAAATGAAATAGAAACAAAGAAAACAATAGCAAAGATCAATAAAACTAAAAGCTGGTTCTTTGAGATGATAAACAAAATTGATAAACCATTAGCCAGACTCATCAAGAAAAAGAGGGCAAGAACTCAAATCAATAAAATTAGAAATGAAAAAGGAGAAGTTACAACAGACACTGCAGAAATACAAAGGATAATAAAAGACTAGCACAAGCAACTCTATGCCAATAAAATGGGCAACCTGGAAGAAACAGACAAATTCTTAAAGAGGTATAACCTTCCAAGACTGAACCAGGAAGAAACAGAAAATAAGAACAGACCAATCGCAAGTAATGAAATTGAAAGTGTGATTAAAAATCTTCCAACAAACAAAAGTCCAGGACCAGATGGCTTCATAGGGGACTTCCATCAAACATTTAGAGAAGTGCTAACACCCATCCTTCTCAAACTCTTCCAAACAACTCCCAAACTCACTCTGAGGCCACCATCACCCTGATCCCAAAACCAGACAAAGATACTACAAAAAAAGAAAATTATAGACCAATATCACTGATGAATATAGATGCAAATATACACAACAAAATACTAGCAAAAGGAATCCAACAACACATTAAAAGGATCATACACCATGACCAAGTGGGATTTATCCCAGGGATGCAAGGATTCTTCAATATATGCAAATCAATCAGTGTGAATCACCATATTAACATATTGAAGAATAAAAACCATATGATCATCTCAATAGATGCAGAAAAAGCTTTTGACAAAATTCAACACCCATTTATGACAAAAGCTCTCCAAAAGTGGGCATAGAGGGAACCTAGCTCAACATAATAAAGGCCATATACGACAAACCCACAGCAAACATCATTCTCAATGGTGAAAACGTGAAAGCATTTCCTCTAAGATCAGGAACAAGACAAGGATGTCCACGCTCACTGCTATTATTCAACATAGTTTTGGAAGTCCCAGCCACGGCAATCAGAGAAGAAAAAGAAATAAAAGGAATACAAATTGGAAAAGAAGAAGTAAAACTGTCACTGTTTGCAGATGACATGATACTATACATAGAGAATCCTAAAGATGCCACCAGAAAACTACTAGAGCTAATCAATGACTTTGGTAAAGTTGCAGGATACAAAATTAATGCATAAAAATCTCTTGCATTCCTATATAGTAATGATGAAAAATCTGAATGAGAAATTAAGGAAACATTCCCATTTACCATTGCAACAAAAAGAATAAAATACCTAGGAATAAACCTACCTAAGGAGACAAATGACCTGTATTCAGAAAACTATAAGACATTAATGAAAGAAATTAAAGATGATACCAACAGATGGAGAGATATACCATGCTCTTGGATTGGAAGAATTAATATTGTGAAAATGACTATACTACCCAAAGCAATCTACAGATTCAATGTAATCCCTATCAAATTACCAACTGCATTTTTTACAGAGCTAGAACAAATCATCTTAAAATTTGTATCGAGAAACAAAAGACCCCAAATAGCCAAAGCAGTCTTGAGGGAAAAAAGCAGAGCTGGAGGAATCAGACTCCCTGACTTCAGACTATACTACAAAGCTACAGTCATCAAGACAATATGGTACTGGCACAAAAACAGAAACATAGATCAATGGAACAAGACAGAAAGCCCAGAGATAAACCCACGCACCTATGGTCAACTAATCAATGACAAAGGAGGCAAGGATATACAATGGAGAAAAGTCAGTCTCTTCAATAAGTGGTGCTGGGAAAACTGGACAGCTACATGTAAAAGAATGAAATTAGAACACTCCCTAACACCATACACAAAAATAAACTCAAAATGGATTAGAGACCTAAATGTAAGACCGGACACTATAAAACTCTTAGAGGAAAACATAGGAAGAACACTGTTTGACATAAATCACAGCATGATCTTTTTTGATCCACCTCCTAGAGTAATGGAAATAAAAACAAAAATAAACAAATGGGACCTAAAGAAACTTAAAAGCTTTTGCACAGCAAAGGAAACCATAAACAAGACGAAAAGACAACCCTCAGAAGGGAGAAAATATTTGCAAACGAATCAACAGTCAAAGCATTTATCTCCAAAATATATAAACAGCTCATGCAGCTCAATATTAAAAAAACAAACAGCCCAATCCAAAAATGGGCAGAAGACCTAAACAGACTTTCCTCCAGAGAAGACATACAGATGGCCAAGAAGCACATGAAAAGCTGCTCAACATCACTAATTATTAGAGAAATGCAAATCAAAACTACAATGAAGTATCACCTCACACCAGTCAGAATGGGCATCATCAGAAAAACAACAAATGCTGGAGAGGGTGTGGAGAAAAGGGAACCCTCTTGTACTGTTGGTAGAATTGTAAATTGATACAGCCACTATGGAGAACAGTATGGAGGTTGCTTAAAAAACTAAAAATAGAATTACCATATGACCCAGCAATCCCACTACTGGGATCCCAACACCCAGAGAAAACCATAATTCAAAAAGACACATGCACTCCGGTGTTCACTGCAGCACTATTTACAATAGCCAGGTCATGGAAACAACCTAAATGCCCATTGACCGACAAATGGATAAAGAAGTTGGTTGATATATACAATGGAACATTACTCAGCCATAAAAAGGAACGAAATTGGGTCATTTGTAGAGACGTGGATGGATCTAGAGACTGTCATACAGAGTGAAGTAAGTCAGAAAGAGAAAAACAAGTATCATATATTAACGCATATATATGTAACCTAGAAAAATTGTACAGATGAACCGGTCTGCAGGACAGAAATTGAGACACAGATGTAGAGAACAAATGTATGGACACCAAGGGGGGAAAGCGGTGGGTGGTGGGGGTGGTGCTGTGATGAATTGGGAGATTGGGATTGACATGTATACACTAATATGTATAAAATGGATGACTATTAAGAACCTGCTGTATAAAAAATAAAAAGAAGAAAAATTCTCTCAGTGTTTATTTCCAATACAGTAAGTATCAATATATATAACCCCCAGAAATAAAAGCTCTTTGGGGCCCTCAGTAATGACTATGGGTGTCAAAAGTTTGGGCAACCGCAAAGTTTTAGCATCACTAGCTTGAACTGTTCCTACTTTTCAAAACAACCTCACTCCTTCTACCCACCAGCTACCCACCAGTTTCAATAACTTTCTATGACAAAGAATCATTCAGATTGTTCAAATCTTATCTCACACAATAAGGCAGGTACAACACAACTTGAACTACAATTTAATTCCCAACACTTAAATGAAAGTTCCCAGATCTCAATAATATGACACTAAGGGTGTATATACAAACATCCCAATTCAGAACAAAGTAAATGAAGAATAACAGGTCAATGTTTATTTACATGGTTGGTCTGAGAACTCCCTACCCATCAAGAAAATAACCTGAGTGAAGCCTGGGATACTTCAGGTGCCAGAACAAATACAAAACAGTTCCAGGGGAACATATATGCAAACTAGAGCACACAGAATTACCACAGCGGAAGGTAGTCTGAATACAGCTTCAGAATACAAAATTATAAAACACACATGGAAACAATCCATCATCATAAAAAAGAACAACCAGAGCAAGGCCAATTGGCCAGCTAGGTGGCGGAGTAGAAGGACATGTGAGCCCACCCCTTCTTGCAAAAACACCAAAATCACAACTAACTGCTAAAACATCAACAAAAGAAATGCTGAAATCTACCAAAAAAGACACCTTACATCCAAAGAAAACGAAAAGCCACAAGACAGTAGGAGGGAAGCAATCGCAATAAAATCAAACTCCATGCCCGCCAGGTGGGTGACCCACACACTGGAAAGTAATTATACCACAGAAGTTCTCTCACAGGAGTAAAAGTCCTAAGCCCCACGTGAGGCTTCCCAGCCTGCGTGTCTGGCAACAGAAGGAGGAGCCCCCAGGGAATCTGGCTTTGAAAGTCAGTGGGGTTTGATCGCAGGAATTCCACAGGACCAGGGGAAACAGAAACTCCACTCTTGGAGGGTACACACAAGGTCCCATGCACACCAGGACCCAGGGGAAAATACAATGACCTCATAAGAGACTTGGCCAGACACAGCTGCTAGTATTGGAGCGTCTCCTGTGGAGGCAGGGGGTGGCTGTGGCTCCCTGTGGGGACAAATACACTGGTAGCAGCAGTTCCAGCAAGTACTCATTGACATGATCCCTCCTGCAGGCCACCATTTCCTCCCCAAGACCTAGCCCCACCCAGCAGTCTTAAAGCTCCCAGTGCTGGGTCACCTAAGGCCAAACAACAAAAAGGGAGGGAACAAAGCTCCATACATCAGCAGACAAGCTACTTAAAGTCTTCCTAAGCACAGCCCTGCCCACCAGAGGGACAAGACCCAGCTCCAGCCACTAGTGGGCAGAAACCAGACCCTCCCACTGGGAAGCCTGCATGAGACTTAGACATCCACCAGAGGATAGATAGCAGAAAGGAGAACTACAATCCTGCAGCCTGCAGAATGGAAACTGTAATCACAGAAAGTTAAAATGAGACAGCACAGGAAAATATTCCAGATGAAGGAACAAGATAAAACCCCAGAAGACCAACTATTTGAAGTGGAAACAGGCAATATACCAGTAAAAGAATTCAGAGTAATGATAGTGAAGATGATCCCAAGATCTCAGAAAAAGAATGGAGGCACAGATCGAGAAAAGGCAAGAAATGTTTAACAAAGACCTAGAAGTACTAAAGAACAAACAAGCAGAAATGAACAATACAATAACTGAAATGAAAAATACACTAAAAGGAAACAGCAGAGTAAGTGAAGCAGGAGAACGGATAAGTGACCAGGAAGACTGAATGGTGGAAATCACTGCCATGGAACAGAATAAAGAAAAAGAATGAAAAGAAACGAAGACAGTCTAAGAGACAACATTAAACGCACCAAGATTTGCATTATAGGGGTCGCAGAAGGAGAAGAGAGAGAGGAATGACCTGAGAAAATATTTAAAGAGATAACAGCTGAAAACTTCCCTAACATGGGAAAGGAAACAGTCACCCAAGTTCAGGAAGCACAGACAGTCCCAGGAAGGATAAACCCAAGGAGAAACATGCCAAGACACGTAGTAATCAAATTAACAAAAATTAAAGACAAAGAAAAAATATTAAAAGCAACATGGGAGGGCTTCCCTGGTGGCGCAGTGGTTGAGTCCGCCTGCCGATGCAGGGGACACGGGTTTGTGCCCCAGTCTGGGAAGATCCCACATGCCACGGAGCAGCTAGGCCCATGAGCCATGGCTGCTGAGCCTGCGTGTCCGGAGCCTGTGCTCCGCAACAGGAGAGGCCACAACAGTGAGAGGCCCGCGCACCGCAAAAAAAAAAAAAGGCAACAAGGGAAAAGCAACAAATAACATACAAGGTAACTCTCATAAGGTTATCAGCTGACTTCTCAGCAGAAACTCTGAAGGCAAGAAGGGAGTGGAATGATATATTTAAAGTGATGAAAGGGAAGAACCTACAACCAAGAATACTCTACCCAGTAAGGCCCTCATTCAGATTCGATGGAGAAATCAAAAGCTAAGAGAACTCAGAACCACCAGACCAGCTTTGCAACAAATGCTAAAGGAACTTCTCTAAGTGGAAAAGAAAAGGCCACTACTAGAAATAAGAAAATTACAGATAGAAAAACTCACTGGTAAAGGCAAACATAAAGTAAAGGTAGGAAATCATCTGTACACAAATATGTTATCAAAACCAGCAACTGTGAGAAGAGGAGAGTACAAATGCAGGATACTGAAAATGCATTTGAAATTAAAAGATGAGCAATTTGAAACAATCTAGGTTATCTACAGACTGCTGTATCAAAACCTCATGGTAACCAGAAACCGAAAATCTACAATAGATACACACACAAAAAAGAAAAAGGAATCCAAAAGAACACTGAACTTAGTCATCAAATCACAAGAGAACAAAAAAGGGAAGAAAAAGACCTACAAAAACAAATCCATAACAATTAAGAAAATAGCAGTACAAACATACATATTGATAAGTACCTTAAATGTAAATGGATGTAATGCTTCAACCAAAAGACACAGACTGGCTGAACGGATACAAAAACGAGACCCATATATATGCTGCCTACAAGAGACCCAATTCAGATACATACAGACTGAAAGTGAGGGGATGGAAAAAGGTATTCCATGCAAATGGAAATCAGGAGAAAGCTGGAGTAGCAATACTCATGTTAGACAAAATAGACTTTAAAATAAAGACTGTTACAAGAGACAAAGAAGGACACTAAATAATGATCAAGGAACCAATCCAAGAAGAAGATAAAACAACTGTAAATATATGTGCACCCAACATAGGAGTACCCCAATATATAAGGCAAATACTAACAGCAATAAAAGGAGAAATCAACAGTAACACAATAATAGTGGGGGACTTTAATACCCTACTTTCATCAATGGACAGACCATACAGACAGAAGATCAATAAGGAAACACAGGTCTTAAATGATACATTAGACCAGATGGCTTTAATTGATATTTATAGAGCATTCCATCCAAAAGGAGCAGAATACACATTCTTCTCAAGTGGACATGGAACATACTCCATGACTGATCACATGCTAGGACTCAAAGTGAGCCACAGTAAATTTAAGAAAACTGAAATCATATCAAGCATCTTTTCTGAGCACAAACACTATGAGATTAGAAATCAACTACAAGAAAATAACTGTAAAAAACAGAAACACATGGAGGCTAAACACTATGCTACTAAACAACCAATAGACCACTGCTGAAATCAAAGAAGAAATCAAAAAATACCTAAGGAAAATGAAAATGAAAGCACAATGATCCAAAACCTATGGGACGTGGCAAAAGCAGTTCTAAGAGGGAAGTTTACAGTGACACAATCTTACCTCAGGAAACAAGAAAAATCACAAATAAACAACCTAACCTTGTACCTAAAGCAACTAGAGAAAGAACAAACAAAACCCAAAGCTCATAGAGGGAAAGAAATCATAAAGATCAGAAGTAAATGAAATAGAAATGAAGAAAACAATAGAAAAGATCAATGAAACTAAAAGTTGGTTCTTTGAAAAGATAAACAAAATTGATAAACATTTAGCCAGACTCCAAGAAAAAAAGGGGGACAGCTCAAATCAATAAGATTAGAAATAAAAAAGGAGACGTTATAATGGACACCAAGAAATACAAAGGATAATAAGAGACTACTACAAGCAACTATACGCCAATAAAATGGACAACCAAGAAGAAATGGACAAATTCGTAGAAAGGTACAATCTCCCAAGACTGAACCAAGAAGAAATAGAAAATATGAACAGATCAATCACAAGTACTAAAATTGAAACCATGATTTAAAATCTTCCAACAGGGCTTCCCTGGTGGCGCAGTGGTTGAGAGTCCGCCTGCCGATGCAGGGGACCCGGGTTCGTGCCCTGGTCTGGGAAGATCCCACATGCCGCAGAGCGGCTGGGCCCATGAGCCGTGGCCACTGAGCCTGCGCGTCCGGAGCCTGTGCTCTGCAATGGGAGAGGCCACAAAAGTGAGAGGCCCGCATACCGCAAAAAAAAAAAAAAAAAATCTTCCAACAAACAAAAGTCCAGGACCAGATGGCTTCACAGGCGAAGTCTATGAAACATTTAGAGAAGAGTTAATACCTATCCTTTTGAAACTATTCCAAAAAATTGCAGAGGAAGGAACACTCCCAAACTCATTCTATGAGGCTACCATCACCCTGATAACAAAACCAGATAAAGATACCACAGAAAAAGAAAATTATAGACCAATATCACTAATGAACATAGAGCAAAAATCCTCAACAAAATACTAGCAATCCGAATACAACAATATATTAAAAGGATCATACACCATGATCAAGTAGGATTTTTCCCAGGAGTGCAAGGATTTTTCAATAACCACAAATCCGTGTGATATACCACATCAACAAACTGAAGAATAAGAACCATATGATCATCTCAATAGATGCAGAAAAGCTACTGACAGAATTCAACAACCATTTATGATAAAAACTCTCTAGAAAGTGGGAGTAGAGGGAATCTACATCAACATAATAAAGGCAATACATGACAAAACTACAGCTACCATCATACTCAACGGTGAAAAGCTGAAAGCATTTCTTGTAAGATTAGGAACAAGACAAGGATGTCCACTCTCACCACTTTTATTCAACAGAGTTTTAGAAGTCCTTAGCCACAGCAATTAGAGAAAAAAAAGAAATAAAAGTAATCCAAATTAGAGAAGAAGAAGTAAAAATGTCACTGCAGATGACATGATATTATACATAGAAAATCCTAAAGATGCTACCAGAAAACTACTAGAGCTCATCAATGAATTCAGTAAAGTTGCAGGATACAAAATTAATACATAGATACCTGTTGCACTTCAATACACTAACAACAAAAGATCAGAAAGAAAAATTAAAGAAACAATTCCATTTACCACTGCATCAAAAAGAATAAAATACCTAAGAATAAACCTACCTAAGGAGACAAAAGACCTGTACTCCGAAAACTATAATGTGCTGATGAAAGAAATCAAAGATGACACAAACAGATGGAAAGATATACCATGTTCTTGGATTGGAAGAATCAATATTGTCAAAATGATTATACTACCCAACGCAATCTAAGATTCAATGCAATCTCTATCAAATTACCAATGGCATTTTTCACAGAACTAGAACAAAAAAATCTTAAAATTTGTATGGAGACACAAAAACCCTGAATAGCCAAAGCAATCTTGAGAAAGAAAAATGAAGCTGGAGGAATCAGACTCCCTGACTTCAGACTATACTACAAAGCTACAGTCATAAAAACAGTATGGTACTAGCACAAAAACAGAAATGTAGATCTATGGAACAGGATAGAAAGCTGAGAAATAAATGCAGACACCGACGGTCAATTAATCTACAGCAAAGGAGACAAGACCATACAACGAAGGAAAGCAGTCTCTTCAATAAATGGTGCTGGGAAAACTGGGCAGCTACATGTAAAAAAATGAAATTAGAACATTCTTTAACACCATACATAAAAATAAATTCAAAATGGTGACCTAAATGTAAGGCCAGATACTATAAAATTCTTAGAGGAAAACATAGGCAGAACACTCTTCAACATAAATCACAGCAATATCTTTTCCGAGCTGTCTCCCAGAGTAATGGAAATAAAAACAAAAATAAACAAATAGAACCTAATTAAAATCAAAAGCCTTTGCACAGCAAAGGAAACCATAAATGAGGTGAAAAGACAACCCACAGAATGGGAGAAAATATTTGCAAATGATGCAACCAACAAGGGATTAGTCTCCAAAATTTATAAACAGTTCACATGGCTCAATATCCAAAAAACAAACAACCCAATCAAAAAATGGGCATGGAATTCCCTGTCGGTCCAGTGGTTAGGTCTGCACACTTCCACCTGGGGCCCAAGTTCAATCCCTGGTCAGGGAACTAAGATCCCACAAGCCACGCAGTGCAGCCAATAAAAAATAAAATAAAATGTTAACTCATCAAGGGAAAAAAAGGGCAGAAGACCGAAAATAGACATTTCTGCAAAGAAGACATACAGATGGCCAAGAGGCACATGCAAAGATGCTAAACATCTTTGCTAATTATTAGAGAAGTGCAAATGAAAACTACAATGAGCTATCACCTCACACCAGTCAGAATGGCCATCGTCAAGAAATCTACAAACAATAAATGCTGGAGAGGGTGGAGAAAAGGAAACCCTCCTACACTGTTGGTGGGAATGTAAATTGGTACAGCCACTATGGAGAACAGTATGGAGGTTGTTTAAGAAACTAAAAATAGGGCTACCATATGACCCAGCAATCCCAATCCTGGGCATATATGCAGAGGAAAACATAGTTCAAAAGGATACATGCAGCTCAATGTTCATTGCAGCACTGTTTACAATAACCAGGACATGGAAGCAACCTAAATGTCCATCGACAGATGAATGGAAAAAGAAGATGCAGTACATATATACAATGGAATACTTATTACTCAGCCATTAAAAAGAATGAAATAATGCCATTTGTAGCAACATGATGGACCTAGAGATTATCATACTAAGTGAAGTAAGTCAGACAAAGACAAATATCATATGGTTTCACTTATACGCAGAATCTTAAAAAAAAAATTAATACAAAGGAACTTATTTACAAAACAGAAACACTCACAGACTTAGAGAACTAACTTACGGTTACCAGGGAGGAAGGATGGGGGGGGAGGGTTACATTGGGAGTTTGGGATTGACACGTATACACTGCTATGTTTAAAATAGATAAACAACAAGGACCTACTGTATAGCATAAGGAACACAGCTCAATATTCTGTAATAACCTAAATGTGAAAAGTATTTGAAAAAGAATAGATACATGTATATGTATAACTGTATCACTTTGCTGTACACCTGAAACTAATACAACATTGTTAATCAACTATGCTCCAATATAAAATAAAAATTTTTTAAACAATAAATAAAAATAAATAAATAAAAAAGAACCACACACAAAACACAGTGGTTTATATTCCCAGGAAATCTGGATAATAGAATCATGTGATAGAGACTGAAATAAGTTTAAAATTTATTAAACATATGAGAAGAAATTAACATAAGAAAAAAGTATGTTTTTAAGGGTAGATTAGAAAAGAATCAAATATAACTTACTGGAATAAAAAATGGGCACTGAAATTTAAGCTTCAGTGGTTGGGCTAAACAGTAAATTAGATACAGGTATAGATAGTAGAGATGGATTCGAAGATAAACCTGAGCAATTAAACAGAAGGCAGCACAGAGATATAGGAATGAAAAATATGAAAAGGAGATTACAAGACATGGAGAACAAAATAAAAAGACAACATATGTTAACTTGGAGTTTCAAACAAGAAAATAATATTGAAAACTTTCCAGAATTGACAAAAGAGGCAAATCCTAAGATATAGGAAGTATGAATCCCAATCAGTGAACCCCCAGAAAAAATCAGAGTCAAACTAATACAGAAGGATGACAATTAGACTAACATCGGCAACAGCACAAGCTGGAAGACAGTAGGATAATATCCTGAGGCTAACAAGGGTAACTGTCATACCCAACCAAACTAATATTTACAGAAGAAATATTTTCTACTATCACGTCCTCACTGAAATAAGTACTAAGTGGTATTTTGAGAGGAAATTAAATCAAAAAGAAGAAAATGGGGCACAAGAAAGAAATCAGCAAATAAATAAATGTGCAGGTATAAATAATAAGTATTGCTACCCAAGAGGGAGAGTAACAACTAATGCTGGAGGCTTAAAATATGCAAAACTAAAATACTGAACATAATAACATTGGAGTTGGAAAAGTGAAGAGTTAAAGTGTTCCAAAGGTCTCACATTGTACAAGAGGAGGGTAGAGAAAATGGTTAGCTTTATATTTTTTTAAATTTGCATCAGATCAGCCTAATTCTTTTTATTTTTATTTTTGGCAGGGTTGGGTCTTTGTTGCTACGCACAGGCTTTCTTTAGTTGCTGTGAGTGGGGGGCTACTCTTCATTGTGGTGTGCAGGCTTCTCATTGCAGTGGCTTCTCTTGTGGAGCACGGGCTCTAGGCGCGTGGGCTTCAGCTGTTGTGGCACGCAGGCTCAGTAGTTGTGGCTCGCAGGCTCTAGAAAGCAGGCTCAGTAGTTGTGGTGCATGGGCTTAGCTGCTCCGTGGCATGTGGGATCTTCCCAGACCAGGGATTGAACCCATGTCCTCTGCATTGGCAGGCGGATTCTTAACCACTGCACCACCAGGGAAGCCCCAAAATGGTTAACTTTAGACTTAGTTAAATTAAGTACATGTTTATCATATCAAGGGAAACCAAAAGTTTGAATGTTTAAGATAACCAGGTACACGTAACAAACTAAAATATATGACAGTATGCTGAAAGCCAACAAATATGTGTGGATACTAATATAAACCCCTCTGTTTCACGAACTCCCACTCTTCCGCAGAGTATTTCGCACATTGTATATAACAAGTGCCCACTTGACATATGAGACAATGAGTGCCATTTTCCATCCATATAATATTGCAAAAAGCTTAGATTAATATTTTCTTCTTGTACCCCAATGAATTATCCTGCTCTTTACTTTGCCAAGGTAGAGATATATGCCCAGGATTCTACAGTAGGGACAGCTTCCCCAGATATTCACATAATAAACCGTGAATTAACTAAGCAAAGAACAGGTTAAGTGAAGTGTGTTCCAAAGAGATGTAAGAGCATGAGTAAAAGCCAAAGGGATAAAACAGCATGGTTTGTGTAGGAAAACTAAAAGCAGTTTGAAATTTGCAGTTCTGAACTGCTAGGGCACAAAGCTCATCTCCCAGGCATTCACTTCTAAAAACCAACAGGAGACATCCTTATCTCTAATGCAGGAGATAAAGCTGCCAGTGGATCCCAGTCTCTTTTCCACCTTCCTCTCCTCACAGTAATCAGTGTCCGGTACTCACCATATGTGAAGATGCCTAAATTGGAAAGTAGACAGGGTTTTACTGTTTGGCCCCAAAGGAACATGAAATCTGAGTTCCATTTTATTGCACAAAATGAATTTCCAGGGCTTCCCTGGTGGTGCAGTGGTTGAGAGTCCGCCTGCCGATGCAGGGGACACGGGTTTGTGCCCCGGTCCGGGAAGATCCCACATGCCGCGGAGCGGCTGGGCCCGTAAGCAATGGCCGCTGAGCCTGCGCGTCCGGAGCCTGTGCTCCGCAACGGGAGAGGCCACAACAGTGAGAGGCCCACGTACCGCAAAAAAAAAAAAAAAAAAAAGAATTACCATTGCACAGACGCACTTTTACAACGCCTTTTCTCAGAATGTATCTCAGTATAATACAAGTAATCAAGATAGTGACTTTCAATAAGTAGTAATACAATTCCATAGACTGCTGAAAGCATATATACACTATTGGTGATACATAAGATGAGGCCCATATTGCTTAGTGCCTAATACTGCTTTCCCTTTCACTCTCCAAAATGAAAGCTAAAACAGCTGGCACCCCAAAAGTGGAAGTAAGATTCTCTTGCCCCAACAATTGCTTAATAGACATCAGGCAATTAGCACCCATTACTTAATAAAGAGTTCACAAAGTAATTAAGTTTTCCATACTCTTGAAGTCAAACTGAAGCTTTTAATCAACAAACTCAGATCCTAATGATTGCACTCCAGCCTAGCCAATTAATTACTCTGTACCAACCTTCTTAAATTGTATTCAGTTGTTTATTCATGTATTTGTTCACTCAGTCAGTCATTCAATTAGTCAATGAGTGTTAACTATGTACTGGGGTGGGCGGGGGGAGGATTTCCCTGGCAGTCCAGTGGTTAAGACTCTGCACTGCCAATGCAGGGAATGCAGGTTCCATCATCCCTGGTCGGGAACTAAGATCCCACATGGCATGCAGCTCGGCCAAAAAAAAAAAAACTAGGCATTAGTGCTGCCATCTCGTGATGAAAACAGATGTTCCTTCCCAATACGACATAACACTTCCCCCGCTTGTTACTATTTAATCTCAAGAACCATGACTTTCATTAACTAAAATTCTCTTCATATTGTTTTGTTTAAAATTCTGAGTAATACAAATAAGACACACACCCAAGTACCTATAATGTAAGTTTGCTCCAAATCTAAACAATTGGGATAAGAAAACACACACTTACACAGTAGGTGTTCAATAAATGTCTGTTAATATCAATTATGATCATAAAAAAGATCTAAAATACACAGTAATTAGCTTGTAATGGTTTTCAAGCAAGTGTCCAAAGTCACGTGTGTATAAAGTGCTACTTTTATCTAGATTATGTACTTGAATGAGGTAAGAAATTTTTTTAAATCCTATACTACCTTTGTTTCTATTTTAACTGTCATCATGAAAAGAAATTACAGATTTGTCATTATGAAGGAATAATCAGGAATATGTAATATTAGATACACAGTACAAAATGTATTAATTTACTTCTTTTTGACAAATACTGCTGGGTTCTGTGAGGGATATAAAGGCAAACAAGACATATTGATAGTTCTGCCCTCATAAGCTTATAATCTAGTGGAGGAAAAAAAGATACAAAGATAACAGAAGCAAAGGAAAATACAATCGAACTATAAATGTAGAGGCCCATGTATTATTATATTGAGGAAATATATATATTATATTGAGCCAATTCAAAATCATTTTTTAAGTAAAGCTTTAAGTAAGTAACATCAATTAAATTTAAGTAAGGCTGTGCTGAAGTAAAGCATACAACTGTGGCTCTCACTGATCACTAAATTTTGTAGGCATCTATGATTCAATACTCCAACTAATTAATAAGAAACCATTTAAATTTCCTTAAAACATGGTCAAATTCATCAACAATTTAAGGTTCTTGACAGCATCACATGGCCCAATCTTCCACTCCATTCAAAACCCTCTCAGTGTATGTAAAGGCAAAAGCACACAATTAAATGATTGTTGAATTGCAGAGTTGACTTAATAAAAAATCTCACCTATTTAGGCACAGATCATTTTGTGATGCTCACATGAAAAATAAAGTACATGAACAAATGTCAAAGATCATGGTTAGTAATATATTTTACAATGCAGAAGTAAACTGGCATCTATAAAATACAGAATGACTCCTGGATTTAATATGAGGTTGTCATATTTCTCAAACTGCAGTCAAAATATTTTATTTCCTTTAGACAGCTGAAGTGAAACTATAGCTTACAAATATTTTTCTAGGCTTAAAGACAGAGCACTGAATTTACTTAAAAACTAATAGCACCTTGTCAACATTTCTAAAAGAGCGGTAATTTTCTAAAGCTACAGTATACAAAATTTGAATGCTAGTGTTTTTCTTATCCTTATTCGAAGACTATGACTAATTGTATATAGGTTATTCAATGAAGGGACAATATGAGGATGTAGCATAAAACTAAAGCAGACTACTTTTTAAATTCAGTAGCACTGTAGCTCTTTTGACACTTCCACTGACTTTAAGTAAGTAATAGATTGTTATATTCATTGCCTCAGAGTCTCAGAGGCAAGGTACAAATCTACTTTGTGGAACTGGCAAAGTATTATAACTGTAGATTTTGCCATCTTTCAGGTCTACTAAGAAATTTTGCTTTCTTCAAAATATTTTAAATTACTCTGAAGGTCAATTACAATCTTGCATGAAAGTTAATATCTTACTAAAAACAAGGAAACAAAAATAAAAGTTTAAATTGCAATCCAAGTAGTTTTTTTTCATTTGCATGTCCTATCTGATAGAATATATTATTAAAGAACATGCTTTTTATCCTAAAGCTAATAGAATGAATTCTAGGTTTAACTTTATGCTGTTATTTATACTAGAATCACCATAAATATGACAGTTCAAACGTCATTTTATCTAAGTACTTATTCATTGTTTATAATCAATTTTCAAATCATTATGGATTTTTAAGAGGCAAAGTCAAGGAAAGCATACTAAAAAATGCATCCCATGCCCTATCTCAGTCCGCTTCAAATTAAACTTTTTATTTCTTATATTAATAGTATCAAGGTAGTATTTTTTTTGTTCTTTTCCCAAGCTTTGTTTTTGTTGTTTTGCTTGTTGAATGTCCTCTTAATTTACAATGTCTCCTTGCAAACATTAGTGAAATTGATCTGTGTTGTAGTGAAATTTTTAAAAACTAACTTCAGTATGCAATTTCTCTCTTCTCTCCCACACCAAAATGAATTAATAACCTTTGTAAACGTCTCTCTCACTCTTCATCTTGTGTTCTACTTGGCTAAACAAAAAATTCCCTGGAAGGGATGATATTTCTTTGATGTTGTGTTTGACTCTTCCATAAAATTGAAAGAGGCAAACTTCATTTTGCTGCTCATCTAACACAATATATACTGCCCTGCAAAAGCAGTTCTCAAACATGAGTGTGGAGTTATAAAGATGCACTAAAATACAAAGTTTTTTATTCAAAACCTACCACAGGCTTTAGACGTTTTGCCTTCAAAACAAAA
The DNA here is from genome assembly GCF_059928025.1 of Delphinapterus leucas. NCBI lineage: Eukaryota > Metazoa > Chordata > Mammalia > Artiodactyla > Monodontidae > Delphinapterus > Delphinapterus leucas. The sequence goes on along the minus strand of NC_143135.1, from coordinate 85,677,657 downwards.
AAGGTTTATTTCCACAATTCTCATAATTTTCACTCTTCTCTTTTTACTTAGTCAATAAAGTAATAAAAGCATCATATTTTCAATGGTTAATATTTATCAATTTCTATTTTCTGCAAATTAGAATATGAGGAAACGCAGCATATTCTCTTTGAATATCAGCTATTCTTATATAAATTTTAAACCTGAACTGTTCAATGCAGTATTACTAAGTAGAGAATGTTTGTTGAGAATGGAAACCCTTTGCTTTTTACTATACATACATTTTGAGCAGAGTCAAATATTTTCTCTCCCATTTATTCCTTTATATCCACAATTAAAATAGAACCTACCATCCAATGATTAACAACTCAATTTAAAAATTCAATTTTAAAAGTCTACTGTCCTTCACGGGGAGGGGGAAGGGTAAGCTGGGACAAAGTGAGAGAGTGGCACTGACATGTATACACTACCAAATGTAAAATAGGTAGCTAGTGGGAAGCAGCCACATAGCACAGGGAGATCAGCTCAGTGTTTTGTGACCACCTAGAGGGGTGGGATAGGGAAGGTAGGAGGGAGACGCAAGAGGGAGGGGATATGGGGATATATGTATACGTACAGCTGATTCACTTTGCTATACAGCAGAAATTAACACAACATTGTAAAGCAATTATACTCCAATAAAGATTAAAAAAAAATAAAGTCTACTGTCCTTATACCAAATGACTTTGGTTATATCAAAGCACAACAAAAAAACATTTCAAAAATACAAAGCTTTCTAGCCCATTTAAAAATGAAGCCAAATACGCAGTGGTTGAGAGTCTACTTGCCGATGCAGGGGACACGGGTTCGTGCCCCGGTCCGGGAAGATCCCACATGCCACGGAGCGGCTAGGCCCGTGAGCCATGGCCACTGAGCCTGCGCTCCGCAACGGGAGAGGCCACAACAGTGAGAGGCCCGCGTACCGCAAAAAAAAAAAAAAAAAAAAAAAAAAAGAAGCCAAATAAATTCAACACTGGATAAAGCATGGTGCTCACCAATACAGAAAATCCTTAATATGTGTGCATTGCCAAGTGTTCAGCATCCCCTATATCTCTAATCAGTCTTGTTTATTAACACATTGTTTCTAGTAATAGAATGCCTTATGGATACTTTTTTTCAATGTTTAACTTACTATGGATTCTTGTGAAACCAAGTGGTGAGAGACTAGGTAAAGATAAACCCAAGTGCAGATGACCTTTATAACGGCCTGTGAAATTAGACATCAGTGCCATCCCCCTTCATCAGAGGAACTATCAACTTCTTCTCAATATAACTGCTACAGTGCAGTCCAGTCTGGCAGCAGTGGAACTGAAACCAGAGGAAGAACAGCACTAGCGCCCTCTTTGAATCTGTTAACCGAGCACCTGCTCTGCCTGTCATGGCGATTTTTGTCAAGGACACCCAGCTCCTGCTCTACAAAGAGGCATGCACTACGGTGAAGGAATCAGTGTGTTCAAGAACACAGAGGCAGCAAAAGATAAGAGAGAACAGGATCCATATGTACCACAGTTGTTTTTGTTTTGTTTTGGGTTTTTTTTTGCGGTACGTGGGCCTCTCACTGTTGTGGCCTCTCCCGTTGAGAAGCACAGGCTCCGGACGCGCAGGCTCAGCGGCCACCGCCCACAGGCCCAGCCACTCCGCGGCATGTGGGATCTTCCCGGACCGGGGCACAAACCCGTGTCACCTGCGTCGGCAGGCGGACTCTCAACCACTGCGCCACCAGGGAAGCCCACCACAGTTGTTTTGTGACTAGAATTTATTTCTTTGAGGCATGGTACTGAAACTCAAAGATATTTTAATGGGAATCAAATTATTCTATACGCAAGGAAAGAAAGCTGGCAGAACCTATTTTCAACATTTTAAGGAATCACACTGTTCTAAGAAAGGGAAAAGGAAAGGAATGCTCACTGGCAGCCAAATAGACAGTGTTCTCCATGGGAAGGTGGAATAAAATAATGTATAAAATGAGGGTAGAAATGCACATAATTTTTGTATACATGTCCCCCAAAAATGAGACCACTGATATAGACATTACTTTGCTTTCTTCTGACTTTAATCAGGATCATTTACTTACCTCCAACAAGGTAAGATCTGCCTTATCCACACGAGACCAATTTAAAGGTATTTTGAGACTCACAGGGCCTTTAATTTAGTAATCACGTTCCATTCGTCTAGAAGACCTCTAGTTGACCAGTAGGTTATGTCCTGCTTTCAGAAACTCCTGCCTAGGTTTTCAATCCTTGTTCCCCAGTTTTTAAGCCTGGGTTCCTGATCTAGACTGATAATACCCAATTCCCATCATAACTGTGATACCATAAATGGAAAAGGATATATTTATTATCCTGAATCCCTAGTTTGTTTGTGTGCTTGCTTGTTTTCACAAAAACAGTATAAATGAACCACACTGTTTGCGTGGCAGCACAACCCTGAAAAAGGGGAAAGTAACTCAAGGAGGAATAACTACCCATTCTGTTGAGTTTTGTTACCTAAATTGGGACTGCTGATATATTTCCACCTCACTGGTACACATCTGTCTTATATATTTGAGCATCTCATTCCACAACAAGTAAACAAAATAAAAATATCCCCAAGCATTGGAAATTTAGAGCAAGGAAGGAAGCTAAGAGATTATCTATCTAGTCCAACCCTCTTCTGTCTTCTAAGACTGAAAACAGAAATTAAAAGTCAAGTTTAAAACCTTAAATACCAATTTGATCAAGGTCAGCAACAAAGTTTATGAACTTAAACTGGTATGCAAATCATACTTTGAGGAGCATTGCTTTAGAACAAAACAGACAATACTTTGGGGATTCCTAGTTTCTTTATCTTGCTACCAAAGATGCTCTGAGAATATCTGTCTAAAAGCAGAACACACTACACTTCTAAATAAGTCCCTGTATTTGTCAATCTAGCAATCCTATTCAGAAAATGAAATGAACTAGTTAAAGTTCATTTCAGTCAGTTCACACTGACTTCTAACATTCATTCCTTTTTTTACCCTATGTTGCTCACATCTATTTAATAAGATCTAGAATTTTCACTAAAGATGAAGGCTAGCTTGCCAGTTTTTTCACTGCCAGAATCTACCTCAATTTTTAAAAACATTTATTCACTCTGTGCCATTCTTCTAACTTCTAGCACTTTTTAAAAAATAAATTCTCAAGTATTATTCAGTGACTATGAATATACCAACAATTCTCTTTAAAAGCCAAGCATATAATTCAGTGATGCCAAAAACAACAATGCCTTCATTGTTTTACAGAGAGGTGAATGGTATTGGGGTGGAGGGTGGGGGGTGTGTGTGTATGAAAAGAAATCCATGTACGGCTCATACACAGAAAATGGCAATTTCCTGGAATAATACATTAATCCAAATGCTTAAGTATTTAAGTTTAGTTCAGTTGAAATCAGTTGAAATGGAAATATGCGGTAAATGAATGGAAACAAGGGTCATAAACTTAGGAGAAAGGCGGGCATTTTTAGACCAGTTTAGGTTTAAACTCACCAAATTGGACTATTTTTTAACTTTAAATAAAACTTATCACAATAAGACAGAGTATTAAAACTGACTTCCAGAATTGTCCAAATTATTTTTTAACATGATTTAAATTTTTTTCACATTTCTTTAACTGTCAAGTTTTCATTGGTTAAGTTTATCCAAAATACTAAATTTTCATTTTAGAACTTAGTTTGTACTTATACACCAGAGTGCCCCAAAATTGATCCAGGTTCACCAGGATGCCTTTCTCTAAGCCCTAATGGCTTATAACTTCCCTTTAAAATGAGTATCTTTTAATTAAGTTGTCATTCAAAAAGATAATCTGGAGAAAAAATTATGAATTAAATATCTATAAATTCTTCTTCATTTCTGTTACAGTGTAGTAATGTATCATCTAATTTATAGTGGTCTATCAACTGAGTAAGACTTAGTTTCTTGTTCTCAGACATAGTTGACTGCAACTCACAAAGCAACAGCTGGCTGAAGTACAGAATTAACTTGTATAGCAGAACAAGCACAGAAGTCACTAAGGATTAATAGAAATTAACTGTCATTTGGACATACTTGAGCCTTTTTAATAGTAAGGTCATAAAGATTCACTGTCCATTTGAAAATCTTTTTGCAGTGTTACTGTAGAATTAAAGGCCTGAAGACTTTAACAGTAAACGGCAAAATGTCCCTTGAATTGAATATTTAACAAGATTGATTTTTATTATGTACTAGATACAAACTTTTTGTTATTACCATAGCACTTAAGTTACAATAGAATCAACAGGGAAATGTTTTTAAATGCACAAAATGTCCCTTTCTGCAACTTCAGCTGAATATGTCTATTACTTAAAATAAGGTCAGTCTAATACTTAAAATAAGGTCAAGTTGTTTGCTCTCTAGTAGAAACTTTATTACACTCTCTATAAAGTAATCATGACAAATCAGGAGGGACTGGGGACAGGGAGTTAAGGAAAGGTTACCTCTGATTCACACCTGGTAGGTTGTAATATTCACGTTCTCAACACAGAGATTTGGTAGATCAATCAGATTTACTAAATGAACAGCTGGCTATGACTTGCCCATAATTCTTCATTTAAATATATGCAGGCCTTCTTTTAATAATTTATGAAAACTAGGAATAGCAGGTCCAATCCGAAAGAAAGATTATTGTTCTAACCCAACTGAGAAACCCCAGTGAACAATAAACATCAATCATACACATTCTTAATGAGAGAAATGTCAAACTTTGATTTTTCACATTTCCATTACTACATAAAATATTACATACATTTACATAATGATTTATTACAAATTATCTTATTTTCCATTCTTAGTAAATCTGCCAAGGTACTAACATATTATGCTTCCACAAAATGGATATTCAAATTTCCTGCAATACACACACCTCTCCACACTAACAGTAAGTTTCATTTCTAATTACAAGATACTTCCTCTCTCTGATGGTCCTTCCTTATTCTAAGCCAAATGGAAGAGGCCAAAAGATACACAACTTGAAGCAAAAACAACAACACTACGGCTACTGAAATGTCTTACAAGAAGAATAGATCTGGATTTATACTTGACTCTTTCTCTAAAACACTAACCTCCCTGATATAGTGGTCTATACATGTTTTCTGAGTTTCCCAATTAATACAGAAGCAATACATGGTAATCTCTCTCTTTTTTTTTTGGCCGCTTCACAGAGCATGTGGGATTTTAGTTCCCCAACTAGGGACTGAACCCATGCCCCCTACAGTGGAAGCGTGGAGTCAACCACTGGACCACCAGGGAAGTCCCAATACATGGTAATCTCTTGATCAGAGGACAGAGTAACAGGGAAATATAAATAGCAATCTCACCACCCAGAAGTAACAGCATTCTAAATCAAAGAAATTTTATATTAGAGGGGATCGGAAGTCCAAAAGCTCTTTAAAAGTTAACATGAACAGCCATTTAGAAAGAAAAGTCCAGAATCAAAGAGGACTTTAATCCCACTTCAGTTATTGCCATGCAAAAAGGCCACCAAAAAACTGGAGAGAAGCTGCCTCTAAACTACTATTCTCCAAAAGGAGAGGAAAAGAGAAACACAAGCACATAAAATAACAATTTTCCTAACAGAATCAAAATAGAATCAGGCTTTCTATACATCTTCCCTGCTTTGAGTATTCAACAGAGTGGAAGAGATCTGCTGGCTCATTCCTTCTTGTAGGATGCTCATACTGTTGCCACAATAGGGAAAGAGGAAACAGAAAACCAACCAGGTCCTTAGAGGTCTTATCACCCTCCAAAATAAAAGCTTTCTGAAGTGATGAGAGTTTGAAAATTCTTTTCATTTTACACCTTGCACTTGTTTCATTTTTTCTACAGGCGCTGATAAAGCACTATGTGTGAGTTAGGTTTTGTCACACAGCTAGAATTCCAACAGCATGTGCTTAGGTGACTGAATTACTTTGTTTATTCAATCTCCTATTCCCAAAGATTTTTCACATCATTTCAAAGAAGATTTAGGTGAATAGCCCTGCCAATCATAGAAAATAACCATCAAAACAATCCATGAGAAAGAATTACATGGCAAAAGTTAAAATCATACTTAAAACTCCTTTTTGAGACCAGCATAAAAGGAGATTTTTCCTATTCCTAAACTCTAGACTTCTACTTCAACAAGTCATTCATCTGCAAGTTAATGGGATACAGTCAGGATAAGGTAACCACCTTTCCTGTTACAGGCCCCAAGCCCTTTTTTTAAAAAAAACAATACTATGTTGCACTTTAATAAAAACATATCCTAAATCAAATCTGAATATGATTTCATAGTTGTACAAATAAATTTATTACCTGTAATCCTAAAAGATCAATTTAAGAACATTCTCACGTGAACTAACATGAAAGCATATAGGAACTTTAACAAGTTTGGTTTTTTTTTAATACATCCAACGTAGTAATCATTTAAAAATGTATAAAAATATAACAAGTAGAAACATTTTAGAATCTATGTCCTTCTGTCTCTCCCCTAGTTTTCACATGTCCACCCACAACCATCCCCGCCAGCTCACCCATCAAACTCACCAAGTCATCTAATGAGCTGTGCCAGTTTCCTGCAGAGATCTACTTCATGAACAACAGAACATAGCCCAATTAAAACGCAGCCCGGTACACAAAACAATTCTTAAAGCTTAAACAAACCCTTACTTAATGATAAGAAAAACCAACCTTCACACATACCACACAGAAAACGTTAACGAAAAGGAAAACGTAAAAGTGAAAGTTCCAGATTCAAGCAAAGTAAAGAACAACCAATAAGAAACATAAGACTCTGGGCTTCCCTGGTGGCACAGTGGTTGAGAGTCCGCCTGCCGATTCAAGGGACGCGGGTTCGTGCCCTGGTCTGGGAAGACCCCACACGCCGCAGAGCGGCTGGGCCCGTGAGCCATGGCCGCTGAGCCTGCGCGTCGGGAGCCTGTGCTCCGCAACGGGAGAGGCCACAACAACGAGAGGCCCGCATACCGCAACAAAAAAAAAAAGAAAAGAAACATAACACTCTAAAGACGCACCCGCTACTCACACATCCAAGCTATCTCTTTCACAGTCGGATAATCATATTTTTATTTGCAGTGAATCAGGGCAGGCAATTTCTCTAAATACATCAAAAGTCTTTCTTTTGCAGACAAAATCAGCTATGCAGTGAAATGGAAGGAGGCTAGGCCAAGCATCCTCCACACAAAAATACCTGCTTTTTTGGCACCGCATGAATGCCTGGAAAATTCCTTCATTACTTTGTAGTTTTGTAATAACACTAATTCCTGATAAAATATGACATCTGGAATAAGTATCTTAAATCAGAAGTCTTACTGCCACATCCTAATCTGAGCTATTGGAATAAAGAAATGTATGGAAAGTCTCAGTCATGAGCTATTAACCGATGAAGAAAAAAGATGCAGGATGATGGTAATAAACCAAGTTCTGCCGACTTTAGTTTTGGAGTCATCAAAGCAGCCCTGGGACTGATGTAGTAGAAAAAGAGGTCTCAATTAACTATAAATTCGCTGTAAGAACTTAAAATGTTGCATTTTTAGTTCAATGACAATCTAAAATGCTTAGTTTACATTCTAGATCAACTGGATGATGATCCTACAACCAAATCTAACATCTGAGTTCAGTGGAGTCCTGACAACCGTACTGGCACAAAGCAGAAATGCTGGAACTGCAGGAGCAAAGGGAGAGAAGTTGGAGCAGAGTAGGAGCACTGACTCATCACACCACCCCTGCGCTCATGACTAACTCAAAACAGTTATCACCCAGCTCATAAAATGAATGCTGTTTATTTGAAGTGCACTGGTTTTTAGCTTTGTCTTTTATTTTGTTTTGGTTTTACAGGTATATGAGAGCTCTAAGTACAAGGAACTTAGACACAGTTTTTTGTTAAGTTGTATCGTAATCAAATAATTTAAGGAAATAATTATATAGCATCTAAAAGATAAACAAGTTAATTTTTATTGCATTATTAATTTATAATTACTTTTATTAACCATCTAATACCAACCTTCAATAATGCAAGTCAACATGGTTGAGGGAAGAACTAAAAAGATCATGTGGATTACACTTTAACAGCATTACCAGAAGTGGTATGTTTGTTAGTAAAGGCAATATATATATATATACACACACATATATACATACACACACATATATATGTATATACACACACACAAATACATATACAAAATAAATATAAAACAAGCAATATTTCCTATTTTCCTTTCGGCTACCTTAAAGGCATCTTAGAGACACAATTATGACTTAACTAGAACAACTGAGTGGGATTTTATAGTCAGTCCCTGTGGTAGGTAGAAAAACACCATCCTCCCCACCAAAAATATATGTCCATGTGCTAATCCCTCCATCCTATGAATCTATTACATTATATGGCAAAGGGAAATTAAGGTTGTAATTGGAATTAAGGTTGCTAATCAGCTGATCTTAAAATGAGATTATCCTGGATGATCCAGGTGAGTCCAATATAATCACAAGTATCCTTAAAAGTGGGAGGAGGCAAAGAGCTCAGAGCAATGTGATGTGAGAAGACCTCAACCCACTGCTACCGACTTTGAAGACAGAGAAAGAAGGCAGGAAGCCAAGGAACATGGGCAGCCTCTCTATAATTGAAAGGGCAAGGAAACGAACTCACTCCTAGAGCCTCCAGAAAGGAACACAGCCCTGCTGACACCTTGTTTTTAGCCCAGTGAGGCCCATGTAAGACTTCTGAACTACAGAACTGTAAGAAAACACATTTGTGTTGCTTTAAAGCCACTAAGTTTGTAATAACTTGTTAAAGCCGCTACAGGAAAATAGTACAATCCCTCTATTATTCCATTTTCCCTATGCTATATATATCTCTTGTCCTGACATTTTACAAAATCCAAAAGTTTCATTTTTTAAGTTTATTTCACTGTTTAATATGTATTTCCTGTGAGCTATTTCAAATCCTTTATAGGCTGAGATGGTATAAATTTTTAAAATAAATGATACAACATTGTCAAACGTCCAGAATACCCACAGCACATGAACTTGCAGTAGGTGCTGAGGATACAAAAAATGTATTATAGATTCACCCCTCGCTTACTTACCATGAACCAGATTTTCTGCCAGATGGTAGCTATTTTCTCTTTGGAGCCATTTGATGAAACTGAGCAGGGAGATGACTGGTTAGGAGGCTTAGGAAGAGTAAAAATTTGATGTTGTCACTATGCGTAAGAGGAGGCGGAAAGAGCAAAGCCCAGCTGAGGTTGTTGTGGCAACCCAGGTCCAGGCGTGGGGAAGGTGGACAGTCCCGTGAATTCCGGTATGAAGTCTGTTGGGCAGATGAGTTAGAAAGACAAGAATGCAATGGCATTAAAGGTACTGAAAGAAACAAAGCAAAAAAGAAAAAGGTTCAATCGATCACAAATTAGAAAGCAGACAGGAAGGAAATACAGGAAGCTAAGGCTGACAAATGGCAAGAAAATGTACTGACTTGGGGGCTAGAGATCAGGGAAAAACCAGAAAACAAGAAGAGGACAAATAACAGATTATAAGGGCTGGAAGGTTAAGAAATTAGGGTCAGAGAGTATGACAGTTTCCAACAGGGCAATGGACAGATGGTTCCAGAAGGAACTAAAAAGTCAAAGATCTTGGTCAAATCTAGGCATAATAAAATCACAAGCCTATAAAGAGAAGCTTGATTACTAAGGTTGACACCAAGGAAGATAACCATGCTTTTTCAGGAAACCCCTGGGTGGGTCGGGCATTCTTGGCCACAGAACTCTTGGCTATTTGGATCCAGGCATTTTGATGAGTATGGAAATTATCATAATAAATAAAAAGACTGTCATGTGCACACATCTGCTCCCAAATCCCATAAACAGTATTCAAAATTATAAAAATACAGTTACCAGTAAATATTTTTATCTGGATAATTACATAAAACTATAATTAACAGGTGTAGCTTACGTTACACAGACAAGAACACAAAAGGCAGAAACTGAGTTTCTAGAAATCAAATGATTTTGATATGCAAAATGAATCATGGAAAGGAGAACAAACATTTCTTCTATAGAGACAGGAAAAGAGGAAGAGATGGAAATAAAGGTAAATTCAGACAGGCTGATGTTTTGGTTTAAAGAATTCTCTGTGGGGAGAGATGGGAGAGTTCTATGATTGGGTTGGTGAAATTACACCTGAAATGAACTAGTGAAACCATAGACCACGGGCTCCAAAAAGTCATCCAGCTTCCAAGACAGCACCTTCCTCAGCAGTCTTACCCTCTATCAAAATATAGATCCAGACTAAAATCAAATGCTCTGTTATCTGCTATATTTTTCAGATAGTTCCTAGGTCAAGAGAGATAATGTGTGTTGGTATGCTTTAGGAATTACAAGAGAGAGAATTCTACTTAATAAATGACTTTACAACACTTTCCTTCAATTAAGACCAAAAGAATCTGAAAGCAAGATATGAGTAGATGGATGTTGATTGTAATTTCCAAAATATAAGAACTGCGTTTTTCTCACTGTAGGAATAGCCAAAAAAAAGCCTAATGGCCATCACAAGCCATCAAGAAAGCACAAATAGATACTCTGAAAACATCATGAGAATACTACCTTACTGGTTTTAGACAAGCTGCTCTGAAAGGAACTTCCAAAAGTAAGCAACCTGAAGTCTGCAGAAAATTATTCACAGCTCTAACTTATCTGTAGCTCAAAGAGCAAAACTAAAAAGATATTATAGGAACAAGGTTACTAGTTCAGGACTATGTAAACCAAAGATCAGGTAAAGTCCATAATATCCTAAATCAACAGACAAATCCAACTATACACAGTGAAGTGAGTAAATTAACTTGAGTGAAAATACAGGGTCAATTTCAATTTACCTCTCATCAATTCTGCAGCCTATTCTCAAGACAACTATAAATTTGAACTTCATTATGCTTGCAATAAGATTAAAGCAGATGAAGAATGCAATTTGATCTCAGTGAGTTTGACATCCAGATGCATGAGGTCCACAGCACTGATAAATTCTCTATGTAAGAATCACCCAGTCCAATGAACAATTGGGTTGGATTTTATGAAGTCAATGTATGAAAAATAAACAAGGATTAACCAAAAGAAATCACATTCAATAAAATTTACCACAAACTAACCTTCCTGTGGTTTGGACAAATATCTTTAAAGAAGAAAACTGTAGCAGCACTAACGAAATCATTGTAGCCAGAGGCTAAGTATGAGGGAAGGTGCAAACTTCTGTCATGATGTATGATCCTGGAATTGTTCCTTTTACCATTATATTTCAGATTTCAAAGAAAAAAAAAACCTGTAGTGAAAACAGCTAATATTTAATTACTGAGCACCTGCCGTACACTAGACACTTTACTTATTGAATTCTTAGAACAAGCCTTTGAGCTAGTACTATTATTAGCCCTACTTTCCAGAAAGGAAACTAAAGGGAAGAGAAGTAATATTCCCCAAGTCACAAAATTGACAAGTGGCTGAAGCAAGACCTTAACTCACAAAGTTTTACTCCAGAGTCAATGTTGTTAATCATTCCACTATACTGTCTCATAAAAGGTAAGCTTCTCCATGGAAACATTAAAAAAAAATAAAATAAAATCTGAGTAAAGAGAAACAACTATTCACAAAATATCTGCAAGATCAACTCACTCAGGGGTAAGCAAACTTTCTCTGTGAAGGGTCAGATAATAAATATTTCAGGTTTTATGGCCCACATGGCCTCTGTCATAACTACACAACTACTCGTCTCTGCTACTGCAGCCAGTAAGTAACCATAAACAAATGAGCTCTGCTGTGTTCCAATAAAATTTATTTAAAATGTTAAATTTTATTTACAAACACAGGTAATAGGCCAGATTTATCTCGGGGCGGTAGTTTGCCTACCCAGGCTAGTTCATAAGCAGGAGATTTTAAAAGTTTCAGCAGACATTTTTTTTTTTCAGTAGACTTATGACTCCTATATAAATCAATTACAGAAAAAAATCTGCACAGAAGCTATAAGAAGTAACATCAAGGACCTTCTCAAGGGCAAATAGTTTTATTTGCAGAAAGATTTGTATTTTTAATTATATTGTTAAAATGCACTGTTTTAGTGTTTAGTGCAGCTTTTCTCTTTGCAGTCTCTCATGGACACCTCTAGGTTTTTCTAAATCCCCAGGGCAGGCAGCACCTCCTGCCAAGAACAGGTTTTATAAAGCCACAGCCACTCGCACCAGGGCTGCTGCACAGCCTACATTTGTTCCTGGCCCACATTTACTCCCCATCAATAGCATCTGTACTGTTAGGGTTGGGGTCATAACATTCAGCCAACAAAATCTGATTTCCTGAACAGTAAAGGCAGGAAGCATGAGACTGCATTTTAGTAGAGTAAGCAAATTAAACAGATATAAATGCATCACGCTGAAAATTCAACCTTTTCTGATGCTGACTTTCTAGTTTTTAACCGCTATCCTCCTGGCTACTCACCCAGTTAGGTACAGGGAATAGAACCGTGAACAAGGTTTGCCCTCTGTTCTCATAGATCCCCCAGGCTAACTGAAGTTATGAACAAGAAAATGGAATTTCTTTGATCCTTCTGTCACCCACCTTATTCTTATCTTACCTCTCACCTACAGCTAAAGGTTGCACTATATCTTAAATTACTCCCCTTCCTCTCCGATTCCTAACATTACCTCTCTAATTTAACTTTTACCCACATATTATTTATTTAGTTTATAAATGTTTTTCATCACTTACACCTTTTAGTAAAAACATGTTAAATATGTACCCAATACACATTTTAACTTACAAAATTTGTGTATAAATATATGTAGGTGTATATAAAATCAAATTATACAAGAAAAGTATAAAGGATTAGGTAAGCAAATACAGGTTCTAATATTTTCTTCCTATATCCCAATGCTTCATCAAGCACATTCTACATGGAAACTAGATTATGGCCATAGGTTCCAAACTTGGCACTACCAAAATAATTCTTGTAAAGTGAATGATATACTCAAACATATTAATGTATAAAACACTATGAGAACAGTGATGAAGGTATGGTTCATTCAGCTTGGACAACCCACCAGGGAAAGCATACAGTGAAGGTCATACTAAGACTGGGCCTTTAAAGTCATACTGTGTACTAGGAACAGTAAATAGTTCAGTGATATGATACATCCCAGCAAGAACAGCAGCATCAAATGAGAACAAAAAAACAAGCCTGTATAGAGTCCATTACTTCACTACAACATAAATCAGCATCAAAACTAACTTTGTTAGAAACAAAATTTTTAATGAATGAGAACAGTTGTCAACACTGAATTAAAAAGGTAAATTGAGAGACTGATGTCTTGGATTGACTTCTAGGGAAAAGGCAGTCAAAAATAAATGTAATATATAAATATGTTACTTTATACATACACACACACACACACACACACCCCACACTCTGCATTCAGCATTTTACATTCATAAGGCATCTCAAGAAAAGTCTAAGAAATTTCAAGTCACTAAACGTCTTAATACTCCTATAAAAGCAAGTACTATCTGGCTCAGAATAATACTAAATCTAAAATTAAGCTCAATTATTTGATAACTCACTAATATAAAACTTTACTAAATATTCCAAATTAATTCCAGGAGAATACTTCTGCTTAATTGTCCTGCGTTCAGTATTTCCAATTTTTCATGATGCTCTTCACTTTCCAAATGAGAACACACCATAGGAACTACACATCTTACATGCTTACTCTAGCTTCCAACTTTGTTCTGAACCAGTTATTTTCAGGAATCAATGCACAGAGAATCCTTTGCAGTCATGATATATAAAAAAGTGTAACCACTAAAAACGTGACAGGTGGGAAATGGTTGGGCATTTCGAAGTAGCTTTAACACTTGTAAGGGCAATATGTAGTAATAGTTGCTTCCTTTTGGAATGTTTATCCATGTTGCAGTGGATGACTCCATTTTGTAGGTTTGTTTGTTTGTTTGTGAACAATCTAAATTTTAGGATACCACTGTTCTTTTTTTTTTTTAACATCTTTACTGGAGTACAATTGCTTTACAATGTTGTGTTAGTTTCTGCTGTATAACAAAGTGAATCAGCTATATGTATACATATATCCCCATATCTCCTCCCTCTTGCATCTCCCTCCCTCCCACCCTCCCTATCCCACCCCTCTAGGTGGTCACAAAGCACTGAGCTGATCTCCCTGTGCTATGTGGCTGCTTCCCACTAGCTATCTGTTTTACATTTGGTAGTGTATACATGTCAGTGCCACTCTCTCACTTCGTCCCAGCTTACCCTTCCCCCTCCCCGTGAAGGACAGTAGACTTTTAAAATTGAAAATCAAAAAACAGTGGCTCTATTTAGATAGACTTTTTCCAACCAAGGATAAGTGCAGAAGTAGTTATGCAAGGTTTGTGCCTTATGATTAAGACATAAATTTTTAATGAGCATTCCAGTTGTGCTGTTAGTCCATCTATAAAAAAAAATTAAACAAATTTGGTGTGTACAAATTATTATGCATTATGAAGTCTCCTTTCTGAAATAAAGACTGCTAATAGTCACTGGTAATCGATATGAAACACATTTCTAGTTGATGATAAAGAGCTATATGTTTTCTAACATTATAGTTTGGCTACCAGAATTCAATACAGCAAATATTTATTTAGTACCTACTGTGCCAGGCCTCAAGGGACAAAAATGGAACTTTTGTGACATTCACTGTCTAGTAGTGACTCAAAATCTGGCATCAAAAAACAACACTGAATTGCCTAGGAAATATAAAAATTAAGGTGCTACTGCTCAAAATGGCAAAATGTTAGGCTATGTTTATAGTTTAGTGCTGGGAAAAATACTGTCTTGTAATTTTCTACCAATTCTATTTTAGAAGTGTATATAATATGAATATGACAAATACAAAACCATTTCACAAGTTTTCACCACTGTGATCATTCCACAGTGAATGACTATTACATGGCATATGATAATCCAATCTGGCTATTAGGCCAGAACAACAAAAACTGTTCCAACTGAGTCATGATATTCACCAGCTACCTACTCATTCATAAACACACCAAGATGGATCCATGCTAGTGATGCAAAACATGCATCACATGCATCACTGGTTACTACTGGATGTTCATGCTATCAGTGCTGACAACAGTGAATTTAACCAAAGCTCTACATAAATTACTTGGTGAGCCACCTCTACCCAATTCATGCCACAAGAGAGAAAGTAAAGAGAGCAGCAGAAATAGGTGGCAGAAACCCAAAGCACTGCCATGCTGAAGGCAGCATTAGGACACCTCTACTTGTTTTTTCTATCTTGTGTTGAGTACACATCAAGAGCAAGAAGCAAATCAGCAGGTTTAATCTTAGGTTAAATTTGAAGACCCTGCACAAATGTACTTCTAACACCTCCACATAAAAACTAGTCACTGCAAGCGAGTAGAAAAGTTGTTGCCTGGGGTTGGGAGATGAGGGAAAGAGGGAAAGGCTGGTAAAAGGATACAAACATTCAGTTATAAGATGAAGCTCTAAGAAGCTAATGTATAACATGGTGATCACAGTTAATAACACTATGTTATGTAACTGAAATTTCCTAAGAGAGCAGAATTTAAATGTACACACACACACACACACACACACAGGTGAGGGGATAGATGTGTTAATTTACTCTGTGAGAGGAATCCTTTCACAATATATATGTGTATCAAATCATCACACTATTGATGAAAGAAAGTTTGACATACTGAAGTATGGGGAGGTCATTCTGGCTTACTCATGATTTAACTTGAATTTTATGCTAACTAAAACAACCTGTCTGTAACCTATCAAACATACATCTGCTTTAATTATTAAAGAAATGGGTGCACTGACCAAAAGTAAAGAATGTCCATGTTAAAAATAAAGATTAAATGCCTCCCTTCTTGGGAGGCCAACGCTGGTTCTCCTTTGATGATAAGACTCCCTTCCCAGCTGCCAAGGCCCTACCGACTTGCCGTGTACACGCTGGTCTTTTTTTTTTTTTAAACCTTGAAGGAAGGTATCCCTGACTTGTTCGATGTGCTTTGTGCTGAAAACCATGCTTCTCCAGAGCAGTTCCTCAGAGTTATCTGAGAGGATGTCTCCCAGGCTATTGTCCTCGGTTTGGCTCAAACAAAACTTAAGTCAAAATAAACATCTGGTTGAAATTCTAGACTTCTAAATGATCATTAAACACTTAGCTTCAGCATGATTTCTTTCATGATAACTCAATTTTATTAATAAAATTTTACACATTAAATGTGATTCAGCCACAATTTACTTCACACTGTAGTACACACCCTATATATACTGACATTTACAGAAAAAAATTATAGGTGACAACTCCAAGAAGCATGAGGAAGAAAACCAAGCATTTAAAGGAAGCGTTTAATAAAATTACATGGTTTCTCTATTTCAAGAATAACAAAAGAGGATCAGTTCTTTGACCTTTAAGCATCAAGAGAACTTTTAAATTTGGCCTGATAAAACATGCAACCTTTCAGTAAGCTAACAAACTATTGAAGAGTGAAATAAATACGGCAGTAATCCCCTATTCCTGGAATAAAGATTCTCGTCATTAACAGTGTAAACACTGTTAGTACGATAATTATAAGAATTATAGTACACCGTAACAAATCACTATTTCATAAATTGTATATAATAATGGATGGAATTCTATTTCCTTTACCATTCTGGCCTTTAAAAATATCTACATGATTATATCTCAATAAAGCTAAGGAAAAAATCCACATACAGATTTCAATATTCATATGTAACCCATTCTGTGTTCCTCTGTACTTCTACCCCACTATTTAAAATGCATATTCATGTCAATATTAGCAACGAGAAGACAAAAACAGGTAATTAGCAAGGATACTCACTATCTTCAGGCTTTGAATGGATTGGGTTTCCCAGTATTTGGGGTCTTCCTAGATGTTTTACTGATTCCTATTTTAATTCAGTTGTAATCAAAGTACATACTCAGTAGGAATTCAAACCTTTTAAATATATTGATGCTTATTTTATGACTTAGTATATAATGTATTATGAAAACACCATGTGAACTGGAAACAAATAAATACTCTGCAGTTGTTGGATGTATTGTTCTAAAATATCAGTTAGGCCTAGGTAGTTGACAGTATTACCCAGATACATTCTCAATGTTTTCATATGTCTATTGATTTTTTTAAATCTAGTTGCTCTATCATTTGCTGACAAAGGAGAGTTAAATGGCCTTAAAATGATTTGGAGCTCTCCTTCTCTGGCTCTCTCTTCCAGAGGTCTCCTCTCACTCTGAGGGCCATAACTGCCCTAGCCCCACTCTTTTCCTCAGGCCAGTAAGACTGCATACTTCCTATGAGAGTTTTTCCCACTTTGTTACTGTGGCCCATCCTTAGGACAGAAGGGCCACAACAGAAAATCCACCCTGTGTCAGCCAGTCCTTTCTTGCAAGTTTTGACTTTCCTCTAAAATCTCCTTACTTTTGCTCTCTCTCGAGTCTTTAAGTTTTTGTTTTGTCCAAAACTTACGATTCTTAACTGCAGGAGGATCAGTCTATTAGACGCTTACTATACCTACACCATAGAAGCCCCTATGCAGACTTAAACTGTTTTTCAATGTTACTTTGTGTGTGTGCGTGTGTGCGCGTGCGCGCAGGCTCGTGTGTGTGTGTGTGTGCGCGCGCGCGCGCGTACGTGTTTCTGTCTGAAACCTAACAATGGACTCGTGTACCCCAAGGTTTCAGGAAGGACAAAATCCATAAAAAGTTTGATAGGATGAATTCCATGACTCAATAACTCTGGAGTCATAATATATATAGCAAGAGAAAGATCATTAATAGTACTTATTAGATGTGCCTTTAATTAAGACAATTCTGATGGCTATGTTAGAGGATGGATTTGAGAAAGGAGATCGGTTAGGGGACTAATTTAACAGTCCAAAGGAAAGAATAGGGAGAAGATAGTGGTAAGCATGAAGAGGATGGGGACTGAGTCAAAGAAATTAGAAAGTATACAGGTAAGTAAGTTACCCAGAAATCAAAAGGAATGTCAGGGTAGAAGTCACAAACATTTTTCCCCCACAGTATTATGCCATTAACACTTCTCTCCATGTTTCTTACATTCACTGCTATCACCTCAGTCTACCTAGAAATGGGAAGTAAGTATTGATCCTGTCAAAACTCTTCCATACCATATTGAAAGTGGGCCTCACTATTCAATCACCACACTCTGGCCCACTGAGCCAAACTGAATTTATCATTCTTTTCAATATAGAGATCCAGGTTGCCAACACCAACTAATCAGCTAGCATATAACAGGACACCTATCTACTATCCTTGATTTATATTTTGATCAGACTGATCTACCAAAAATGATTTATATATAATCAGAGTAAACAGAAATATGTTAAATGATCCCTATTTACACTATCAAGATCAAATTCATATACTGAGCCTCCTAATCTAGCACAATCTACCTATCCAAATTTAGCTATGATTCCTTTACATGTACCTTCACAACTCCACCAGTCCCCTTTCACAACATGAAATGTACATTTCTATCTGCAAGGCTTTGTTTATGCTATCACCTTGCTAAAAAAAATCCTTATAATCACAATTGTAGTTAAATTCTTTTCTTCAAGACTCAATTCAAGTCCCACCCTCACAGGTCCTTGCACTATTTCCCTCCAAAATATTTCTATAACATACCTAAGCTAACAGGTATTGTTAATCATCTTTTAATGCTTATGGTCTGTATACTCAATCAAACTAAAACAACATGAGTATAAGCAACTCATTGGTCATCAGGGAAATGCAAGTCAGTGAATACCAGTGAATACAGTGAAATACCATTTCACATCCAGTAGGATGGCTATAATCAAAAAGATAGATGATAACAAGTGCTATTGAAAATATGGGAGGACTGGAGCTCTTGTACACTGTTAGTGGTACAATCACTCTGGAAAACAGACTTGCAAAAGGTTAAAAGTTCTTGCTATATGACCCAGCAACTGCAATCCTAGGTATATACCCAACAGAAATGAATACTTAGGTTCACAAAAAAATTTGTACACGAATGTTCATAGCAGCATCATTCATAATTGCCAAAAGATGGACACTGATGAAGGGATAAACAAAATGTGGTTTATCTATACAGTGGAATATTATTCAGCCGTGAAAAGGAATGAAGTACTGATACATGCAACAATATGAATGAAGCTTAAAAACATTATCTCAAGTGAAAGAAGCCAGTCACAAAAGACCACATATATGATTCCATTTACACAGACTATCCAAAATAAGCAAACCTGTAGAGATAGAAAATATATTAGTGGTTGCTTATGGCTGAGGAAAAATGGGGGCTTGAGGAGTAACAGGTAAAGGGTGTGGGATTTCCTCAGAGGTAATGAAATATTCTATGATTGTGACGATGGTTGGACAACTCTGGAAACATACCAAAAGCTACTGAGTTGTACAATTTAAATAGATGAATTTTATAATACATGAATTATATCTCAATAAAGCTGTTATCAAAAAAGAGGGGATATGAGGGCTTCCCTGGTGGCGCAGTGGTTGAGAGTCCGCCTGCCGATGCAGGGGACACGGGTTCGTGCCCCGGTCCGGGAGGATCCCACATGCCAGGGAGCAGCTGGGCCCATGAGCCATGGCCACTAAGCCTGCGCGTCCGGAGCCTGTGCTCCACAATGGGAGAGGCCACAACGGTGAGAGGCCCGCGTACCGCAAAAAAAAAAAAAAAAAAAAAAAGAGGATATGAGAGACATGCTGAAAATCTTCCACTGAGAAGGGAATAACATGATGCACTAATTTCCAACATATCTAACCATATATCAGGTCTTCAAGGTCTAGAAGAGTTCAGTATCTGATTTAGTTATTTTCTTCTCACTGATAAAAATCACAATTATAAATGCTAATTGTAATACTTAATAATTAAGACTACTCAGAGAATTGTAAAAAGGAAGACTAACTTTCAGAAGTCATGTTTTAAGATGAATCTGCATCAACTTTCCTTTACTTGATACTATGATCAGATTTATATTGAAACTGCAGTAGTGGTCATAGTAGTGAACTTGGATAATACAAGAACATATATAAATAGAATCACTCTTTACTTGCCTCATGGTTCCTGCAAAGCTCTTCTACTCTTCCAAAACTAATGACCCAAACTACTGCCCCCAACTCTGCTCATACCCTTTCCCTCTTTCTCCACCTATCAGATCCAACACAGCCTTTAGCAAAATCAAGTCCCACCTACTCAGAAAGATCTCTAAGACTCTAGCCCAAATTCAAAACATTTTATTTAGGTAAATATTTTACATTAACCTTTTTACATAGCTATCTTATATTGTTTTTTCATATAACATTTCCACATAAACGTCCTATATCCTCAACTCTAACTTTCCTGAGAGCTGACAAGTTTAATTGTTTCATATTTGGTACAATAACATGTCCACATTAAGTGAGTAAAACAAACACACACTTGATTAACTACAGGGGTAAACTGTGGCAGAAGATATTTAAGGCCAACTGACACAAACAATCCCAAATGCTCAGACTAACCCACTATCCCTAAAGGTTCAGTACTTTTATTCTTTCAATAGACTTTTGGGTTTGGGAACTATGAATTATTTCAGTGAAAGTAGGAATAAATAAGTCCCTGAAGTGGCTATGGGTGTTTTTACAGAGACCTCAACAGAATAAGACAGAAGCTGGTGTTCTAAGGGTCTTTCAACCTGAGAAAACCAGAAACATAAATAGAGCCTCATTAAATAATTGTTTCTTGGCACATGCTAAGGCTCTACATTTCACACAATATGTGCAACTCAATACACATGGACACTACTGGAAAAATGCTTCCCCAGCTGCAATGAAACCACTCTTTCCCTCAACTTCTAATCTGAGGAATTCCTAGAAAACTATATAAAGCCATTCAAAATGATATTAATGAGGATATAATTAAGTATAAATGAATTGTAGATCTGAATTTGAAAAAGCTTATGAATCATTATTCTCCTTTATACTGCTAAATACACTTTTTGCAGGAACATATAAACCTAACACAGATGTGAACACACAGACCTGCCAAAACAATTCTGTCATTTCTGGTTTAAAATAACTAGGCAATTTTGATTATTGTGCTTACTCATGTCTCAAAAGAGACAGCACCAGTACTGCCTAGTAGTTCTTAAATTGCTTCTCCAAGCTTCTTAAGTGTGGGGACACCAGGACTCAAGTGGTGCTGCAAATGGAGGAGCGTCTGTGCCAGCACTGAGAAACAGGAAGCCTGCCTCCACCTGCCTCTGCTAAGGTTAAGTCTAGGCTGAAGAAGTACACAATGGCGGGAAAGAGTCTTGCAAACTCTCCTGGAAATAGTGATTTAAATACACACTCTGCTCAAAAGTATATACCCATCTAGACCTAAAACAACCCACTGATGGACAGCATTAGGATCAAACTAATCTCTACAAGTAAACTCACTATAAAATAAAATTACTGGCTGTTCAACATAAGAAGTTAGTTTTTCTAAATTATTTTCTCAACCATCTTTAGAAAAAGGGAAATAGCCAAATATCACTTAAATTTTTATTTTCTCTAGAACAACAGAGGAACACAGCAAGAAAACAGGTCCTAGAGATCAAAATAACCAATACGCAAAGAAAAGGATATGGATGAATTAAAGTCAGGCTTAAGAAAGATTTCACACAAGGTATTTACTCTCTACCTAACCCAGCTTTTCTAATCCAACACAAGGGTCCTACCTAAGATTAACCCATTCAGGCAACAAATATTTTCTGACCCCCTTGTGTTCCCAGTACATTTTTCTATCAAATGGTACAGTCTCAAATTGGGGTAAGAAATCTGATTAAACAGACAAAAGATTAACCAGATTTGAATTTAAAAGACTCTACTTGTTTATTTATTTAGTCATTCTTTTCATTCAACAAACAGCTACTAAAAACCTATTACGATAGGCAACCCTGACAGATATAAAGACACAAAAATGAATTGATATATATTCCCTGCCTCCGTAAAGGTACATCATACGGTGGGAAAAACAAACAATATGACAGTGCAGCGTGCTCAGTGCTATGAGAACATGAGGACAGGTTACTCCGGACGCACACTTTGGAGCACCTGACTTGGTCCCAGCAAACGTAACTACCCACTATTTTAGGCCTTATCAAATAAAAACAACAGTTCTCACATGGAGGAATCTGTGTCTCTGGAATTCATGTTGATCATTTAAACTAGTTTTTCTACATTCTGATTTGGGAGAAACAGACCAAAACAGAACCAGAAGGAAACAGTTCTGACTCTGCTGCTACCAAGCACTGAGAGATAATCATCTATGGGTCTCTCATGTTTCTGCACATTTTAATCAGTTACTCTTCCAGATTATCTTTCAAGGATGTCAACATAGCATACAGCCTTAGAAGACAGAGATAGTATCTCACCTGGGGGCAATTAACAGACTTCCTCCTGACCAGGTTAATAGAGACAACATCTCCCTCTGGGTGAAGGCTGGGCAGGTTTGCTAGCAGTCTTCTTCCTAGCTCTGACACAAACCTACCCTGTGGACAGCTCCAACCTGGGGATACCTCCGCATGGCCCCTGTGGAACTTCAGAGGCAGGGGAACCAATGCAAACTTGAAGCTCATGCAGCCTGCTGTCCCATGAGTTGTCTAGCAACATATATCAAAATATGGCAGGCTAACTTATGGCAAGTAGAGTAGAATCTCAGACTCTTCATGGTTCTTGAAACCTAGAAATAATTTTTCTCTTTTCAGTAAAAGAATAAGAAAAGCCAAATTAACCTGCAATTTCCACCACAGAACAGAGCTAGTTAATGGGAGATGGGGAAAGGAAGAGAGGAAGAGTAACCCAGTATACCACATCTAATCCTGTAACTACAAATCCATTATAAATCTGGTTAGCTAAGCTGGTGTTAGCAGACAGGCTGGAAATTAGATATGTAGGTAGCCTCCAGGACACTGATGCCATATTCTTGGGCAATATGTGAAGGGGGAGAGTTAGAAATAGACTATTATTTCTAAAAACACCCACTGAACACCACTACTTTGTTCAAGTTATTAAATAAAATTGTCCAATAGCTATTAAAACATGTACTACTAAGTATGCTTGAAATTGAGTCAACCTAAAAACACTTAATGGAAAATAGTAAGGAGAAAATAAGATTCACTAAAAGCCAGCTTTTCAGATTTCTTAAAAAAAAAAAAAAGTTCAGTCTCAGAAGATTTGGGTGGGGAGTAGAGATAGAGAACCTAATAGAAATTTACCTACTCTTTGATTTGTAAATTTCTACTTTATGGAATGTCAGCAGATAGGAAAAACAGTACAGATAGATCAAAAAATGCAAAAAAAAACAGTGCTGAACCAAACCACAGGAGAGAACATTATTCAGCAAGTTCTTACTGTTTCTGGAATATGCAACCATTTCCTACAACAAACATTCTGAAATTAGTATATCTCCAAAATTAGGTATCACAGCAAGGAAGAAAGCATTCCTCTGCTCTGTTGCTTCCTATGACATAAACCAGCAGACATGAAAATGCGTGCAGATGGAAGAATTATTCTAATTGTGATCACACAAAAGAAATAATGGGAAATATGCCATTTTAATTTAGAAAACAAACTTAGGTAGGAATTATTATTTGGAGGTAGGCTCTATATTGACTGCCACTGAGAAATTAATTGATTCGCTTATTCCACCAATGTGAGGGGTGGGGAGGGAACAGACCAACAGTAAGAAAATTTTATCAAGAGCGATTACCCCTGAAAATATGAGATGCATCCTTTATGTGCTATCAGAAAAGTTGCAATATGTGACTTCTATCACATTTGCCAAATGCTTAGGATTTTCTTCATATATTGCAGGGACATTTACAGTGCCCAGTACAGTAAGGCACTTGTTTCTAGAGCTTAAAATTAATGCACTGTAAGAATCACCACTGTATTGGCTTTATTAGGACTGTAACATAATATCACTCTGTTTTCAATCATTTATTATGCCAAATAAAAACCAGCAGATTCTCTGCCCAACAGTATATCAGGTCTGTCTGTCACCTCTATTCTAACAGCCAGCAAGCAAGCTAAAAGAAGAAAAGAAAGGAAAAAAAACCAAAAACAGCAACAGCGTTCTTGAGGAGAAAATGTCCAGAGATTGATGGTCTGCCTCTTGCTTAAGAGAGATAAATTTTTTATTCTATGGCAAAACACTCCCAGCTTGAAAAATAAACAAAATTTTTTAAATTCAGTTTATTAAAACTTCATCGTAGATGTTTCTAATTATGGTTTGTTTAGGAAGAGCTACACTATTGTTTTCTTTTATTTTGATACTAAGGATGAAAGTGCTGTCAATGAATGCCACAGGAGAGGCTCATTGAAAGAAAATGACCCCACACTAGAAACAAGCATTCAGTGTCTACCATGTAAAAGATGCTGCAGAGAATGCAGCTATAAGCAAGAAGTGCTGGGATTTCCCTGGTGGTCCAGTGGTTGAGAATCCATCTTGCAATGCAGTGGACGCCAGTTGGATCCCTGGTAAGGGAACTAAGATCTCACGTGCCAAGAGGCAACTAAGCCCACGCACCACAACTATAGAGCCCAAATGCTGCAAATACAGAGCCCACGCGCTCTGCAGCCCATGCACCACAACTAGAGAGAAGCCAGTGCACAGCAACGAAGAGCCCACACGCCACAAATACGACCTGACACAGCCAAAAAATAAATAAATTTTATTACCTGCTCTCAAGGAGATACATCTTACTACACATTTCTCTGTATAGTCAATGTGCCTACCAAAAGCCCACTTACCAATCATTTCTCCCTCTTAATCTTTCCTTGTTTAAAGTACACAACTTAAACAAGGAACTAATACCAAAAAGGGCCAAGGAACACTCATATCCCAACTGTGGTGGTATCCCTTACAGGGCCAAATCCCATTCATCAAAAATAACCCAAAAGGCATGGAAAGGTTAAAACTACACAGTTTTCTAAATGACAAACAGTATGTTCCATTCATTAAACATCATTCATTACACAGACACAAACATCCCACAACACTGTATACTATTATGGCCACACAAACAGAAGAAATGGGGAGAAACAAAAAAAAAGAATACAGAAAGAGGCTTTTGATCAAATAGTAAAAGAGAAAATAATCATCTAACCCAGAGAGAGAAAGAGAAGGCAGCAAAAAAGGTAGAGAAAGAAAAGAGCCAAGAAAACATTCATTTTACTTTTTTAGTAATTTTTCTTTAATCTATTTTATAACATTATTGTTGCTCTGACCAATTTACTTGCTAGCGCCTGCTCCCAAGAGGGTCTGAATTCTCTTTCCATTCCCCTACCAGGCCTAGCTTTCAAGTGCAAATAACCAACTGGCTATTCACAACACATGCTCAGGGCACCAGCAAAACTGGAGTATTTTAAGAAAAAATGTTTCTGAAATAACATATTTCAACAAAAGCAATGAAGTAGTCATCATGGAAAAAATAATAACTTGAGGACTCTGTTTTAAAATGTAGTACTCTTTTTGTTTCAAATTACATATGGGCAGAGGAAGCACCATAATCTTAAATGCTTAAAACATCTAAACGTCTTAATCTAGCAATAGCAGAAGAGTGCCTTACACACTCTCAGGGAGGTGCCTCTCACCATCCAACTATTTGAAATGCTACACCCCACCCCCTTACCATGCTTCATTTTTCCCACAGCACATGTTTATAGTTTTTGTCCATCTCCCTTCACTAGAACATAACACTCCATGAGGAGAGGGAATGGTGATGTTTCAATGCCTGGCACATGGCAGGTATGCAGTAAATATTTGCTGAAGGAGTGAATTTTTTTTTTATCTCATTAATGCTTCATTTAACAAGCCTTCATTTCACCTAAAATAGAAACTTTCATGATAGAAACAAAGCTTCACATCAAAGCAAATGTGATTTAACTCTGCCTGTCACCACCAGATGGCACTAGCTTCAACTGCTGCCTTGGACTCAAGACACAGCATGGATTTTTGAAGCTGTGTTTCAAAAACATACACTGAAAAGAACAAAGTCAAAAGTGAAATACATTTGGAAAAATTTAAGAGTTGGAAAGAAACTTGAACAGTTAAATCCAGTGTCACCACAAAGACAGTCCTCCCATTAAAAAGCTTTAGGTAAATATACATATACTGATGGCTTAGACTCAAGAACAAAGGATCTCACAAAGAGCATACTGGAACTAATCTGTTCATAAGCAGAAAACCTGGCATATTAGTCTAAATTCTCTATAGTTATATTTGTTATATATATATATATATATATATATATATATATATATACACACACACACATACACACACGTACACAAGCACCTGTTGATGACTTTGAAAAGCTCCTTATTTCTGATTATCCTAACAGTCAAGTTCAAGGGCAACTTATATGACCCTCTTCAAGAATAGCCTGTCCTATTTCAAATTTCTGTCATTACCTCCACTTTAGCTTAAAATGAAGATAAGCATGCCCTGATAAATGTAGTTCCTGAAATTTAGGCTATAAAAGTAGGTCATGAGAAAATCCAGTACTAGTCAGCAGTTCCTTTAAATATTCAATATGTATAAAACTAGGAAATGAAGAGAAACAAGTTGAAATATTTTTGATACAATAATGATGCAGCATGTGAAAGAATAAACATCAAGCCAAAAACTTTTAGCTTTCCACTGACAATTTACATCCTTAGGAAATCATTTGCATACAAAACTCAAATAGGGGAGAAAAATATATATATACCTATATATAGCAACTCAGTATGTACATTTAAGCTTCAAGTCACACAGTAACTATTCCTTTTGAATTAGAATGAAGCCTACAAGAATTAAGCACAGGATGCAAAAATAAAATAAAATAAAATAAAAGCACCTGTAAGAAGACAAAAGAACATATATACCAACTCTATTTGAGCTACTCAACATTTAAGATTGTGTTCCACTTCATGGTACCAAAAAATTGAGAATAAAGTTTCTTGACTCCTAGGTTTTATTTTAAAGAGTTTTCCCTTCTGTTTAATTCAACAGCAATATATAAGACCCTTGCATACAAAGGTTATGACAATCTCAGGAATCACCAAGAGAAATGGAAATTAAGACATTCAAATAGGTATATTATGAAGAGCCAAAAAGAAAAGTACTAGCAAAATAGACAATTGGAATCCGGAGGTCAGTTGAATAAGTAAGTAAAGAAAGACTTCAAGGAAGAGGCAAGCTCAGCCCTGAATCTTGAAAGATAAGATGTGAAAGGCTGGAGTGGTGAGAATATCCTGGGAAGGAATCCCTTCCGTGTAAGTGGAAACTCACACTGGGAAGAATGCACTGGACTAGTAGTTTAACAGGGAAGGGGCTAGCTTACAAAGCCCAACTGAAAAGGATGAAATGAAGGGAGGCATGGAAGGTCAACCACATGAAAAAAATAGATCTGAGAGAGGTTCACAGGAAGATGACTCAGAAGAACAACATTTGGGACCAATTACGAGGCTTATCCCACAAGCCAAGTCTGAGGTGAAAACGGTGTGGGACAGAACAGTGGTAGTGCTAGTGGGAAGTAAAGAGGAACACTAAAAGTAAAGAGCACTAAAGTAAAGAAGAACTGCTAAAATGTAGAAATGACAGGAATTGAAAGAAGCACAGTCAAAAGAATCGATGAGCCTGGGCACAACAAATTCCAGTTCTGCCACTTCACCAACGGTGGGACATTAGGCAAGCAACAGAACTTTTCAAAGCCTCTGTTTCTTAACCCACAAAATGGGGATAATACTGTGCAAGGTTGTGGAGAGTTTAAGCAACGAGATGCAATACTCAAAGGCATGGCAGATTATAGAAAACCAAAAGATGTTCATCATTTCCTGATCTTCTTCTACAAAAAACATAGTTGTCTGCAAGAAATTTCTGGAAATAAGTTAACATGGTTCATTCTCATTTTTAAATTAAATAATTATGGGGCTAAAAAAACAGTTAAATCAGCACTCTCCTAAAGCAGCTCATCAGCATGCCCAGTCACTCCCCAAACAAGGGCATTACTTTCTCTAATGCCATTTTTTTTAATTTTTATTGAAGTACAGCTGATTTACAATGTTATATTAGTTTCTGCTGTACAGCACAGTGAATCAGCTATATATATACATATACCCACTCTTTTTAGATTCTTTTCCCATATAGGTCATTACAGAGTTTTGAGTAGAGTTCCCTGTGCTATACAGTAGGTCCTTATTAGTTATCTATTTTATATACAGTAGTGTGTATATGTCAATCCCAATCTCCCAGTTTATCCCTCCTTCCCTTCCCCTGCTGGGAACCATAAGATTACTACATCTGTGACTCTATTTCTGTTTTGTAAATAAGTTCATTTGTACCAGTTTTTTTATATTCCACGTATAAGCAATACTGTATGATATTTGTCTTTCTCTGTCTGACTTACTTCACTCAGTATGACAATCTCTAGGTCCATCCATGTTGCTGCAAATGGCATTATTTCATTCTTTTTTATGGCTAAGTAATATTCCATTGTATATATGTACCACATCTTCTTTATCCATTCCTTTGTCAATGGTCTAATGTCCATTTTTAAATCAAGTCTTAAACATATAAACAATATCTATAACCTAGTATCTTCTATATAATATCTTCTAGAGGTATACTGCATAGTATTAATATCCACAAGAATATTGCCAGTTAATTGGACAGAGAACTCCACCCAGAAAAATATTCATATAATAATGAATTTCATTTAATGACTCCACATTAAATATCTACTACTAACATCATTTTTAGTTTTATTTATAACCAATTGATTTATTTCCACAGGGTACTGTGCTTGCCTAGTTATGGTCTGATTATACCAAATTATAAGTTCTCCTTAAATACCTGGCTATGACATCACCTGACCTGTGGTATCAGTGTAGGCCTTAGCACTCTCCAGATCAATGCAGGACACTGAAAATGTGAAAACTGCTCTATCAACTATGCTAAAATCAAAAAGTAGTCTTGTTTCCTGATACTACATCTGGAATAAATAAAATACATCACTTTTTCTCTCTACAATGCGACCTGATTCAGAAAAAGCCTTTATTTTTCAGCACTACCTTGGACACTGCCTAGCCATTGCACTGGCAAAGTTCTATCAACCCTTTACCTGTATGTTCCTATTATACTTCATCAAGTAGAAATAATAGCTAATTTTAACCATGTTCCTTCTACATACACAAACTGTGCTGGTTGCTTTCTATCTCTAAGCATCACAATAACTCTGCCAGGTAGTAACTTTAGAGAGATGGACACTAAGCCTCAGAAAGGCTAACTACTGAAGCTAAACATCATACCAGAAATAGCTCCCACACTAAACACACACTTTCTTGTGGCCATGGTTTTGCTCATTCTGTACTCTCTGCTTAGAATGCTTAGTCCCCTTCCTATTAACTCATATTCATTCTTTAAGGCTCAACTTCTCTCAGGATGTCTACTCTACTGTGGTGCCAATGTTAACACTTTAAAACATTTGGTTTCAAGAATCAATAAATGAACAGAAATCTAAGATTATGTACTGAAATTTTGGTTTAATAGTCTGCTATGTTAACTAAAGTATAAGGCTCTGAAACTTACTAAGAACCTAGCACAGCCCCTGGCACCTTGTAGGCACTCAGTAATCACTGCTGTGAGGAGAAAAAAATGAAAGCAAGAAGGGAGTGAAAGGGAAAAGGAGAGGAGACAAGAGGCAGAAAAATCCCAGCTCCCAAATATCGGATTCTTGATGAAGAACTTCTAATATATTTATAAGAGAATACTCATAAGCAACAATTTAATAATAAAATTAGCTAACCTATGTTTTACCACCACCAGTGAGTTCCTAAAATACTTACTAAGAATTTTGTGCCAAAATATAAAATTAAAATGTAAACAGAATATAGATTCAGCTCTAAGGACAAAGAATAATTTATCAGTATCATTCAAATCTTAACCAAGACTGATGTATGTTTACTGTTGAGAAAGCTTTAAAAGGACACTTGCTGAGCTAAAATGGAATCCACCTATCAGTCTCTTTTCTAAACAACTGTAAAATATGAGAGAGAAAAGTATTTCCTTAGAGATTTCATTCTCATATTTAAGAACATTTTTTTTGTTTGTTTTTGTTTTTTTGCAGTATGCAGGCCTCTCACTGTTGTGGCCTCTCCTGTTGCAGAGCACAGGCTCCGGACACACAGGCTCAGCGGCCATGGCCCACGGGCCCAGCCGCTCCGCGGCACGTGGCATCCTCCCGGACCGGGGCACGAACCCATGTCCCCTGCATCTGCAGGCAGACTCTCAACCACTGCGCCACCAGGGAAGCCCAAGAACATGTTTTAAAATCATTCTCAATTTCAACATTTTAATTGTATATTCACGCTCTTCTCTAACACTGTCTCTCTGGAAGCTAACTTTCTAGACACCCAACAGCCAAGAAAGCAAGGCAAAATAAAAGTCCCCCCAAAAAATAAAATAAATAAAAAAAAATAAAAGTCCCTTCCCTATGTGGGAGGTCAACCAAACTTCTCTTAACTACTGTAGTGCCTAATCAGCCCAAGTGTGCTCTCTCCCGCCCATTTCTTTCATGGCTCCATCACTCATGACTCCCTCTCCAACGCTAAGGAGATCTGTTTCTCTGTCAATGCCTTGAACCTGTCAAATGGAAAAGAACTGTGACAGGGCAGTCTTCCAGAAGATATCACTTGCTCCTGGCACTCAGTACCTCTCTTCTCCATTTATACCCAAGTCTAAAGAGGTAAACTTATCAATTCTGTATTCAAAGTGTCTGCACACAATGGGTTGCCCAAAATTATCTACAGTGCTGTCAATTACACTGGCACTACCCATTTACAGAAAGTAAACCACACACAAATGACGGTAGGCCACAGAATAAATGAGAAAGAGAATGTGATCTGACATCAGGGATAGATTGTAGTACTAACTCCACCACTGTAACCTTGGAAAAGTCACTTAAAAGTCTCTGAAATTTTAAATAATAGCATCTGCCTTTCCTGTCATGAGGATAAAATGAATACTTGCAAGGAAAGCACTGGTATATGGTAAAATACCAAAAAATATATTATTTTATTAATGATATGATAAACAAATTCCATGTAATCTGTAATCCAATGTGTTCCCACTGACTCCAAGTCTCAATTGAGTTCTACACCTGCTCCAAGGGAGCAAGAAATGAGGAAAAAGATAACAAGACAAAGAGAACAGCCTGTGATAGAGGTAATGAAACCAGTTCCCTTGCATGCCTGGTATGCTGTCCCTAAAGAAAATTCTAAAACAGGAGCAACAAAACTATTTGAACAAAGGCAGCAGTGTCTGAAAAAGTTTTGGGTTGGCCAAAAAAGTTCGTTGCGGAAAAACCCAAACGAAATTTTCGGCGAACCCAATACTTAATCTTAAGAAGAATAGATTCATTTATATATGTAAATGATAGTATTATTTCCCATTTTGTGTAAGGTTTGTTTGGTTTTCTTTACTTTATCAGGTCTATCCTTAAAAACAGGTAATAAAAGAAAAAAGCAGCTTCCAGTGAGTGATGGCTGCAATGCAATACGAAAATATAAAGTGCCAAAACAAAGGCTAAATAGGAAAGTCAAGTTGAGATTGTGGATACAAAATCACACTCAAAACCAAATGCCTTGAAAACATGATAAAGAACAACAACAACAACAAAAAAATGATAATCTGAGTACAAATAAGTATTGATTTTGAAAATTCAAAGCCAGATAACAGGTAAAGTTGACAAGCCTTTCTATTTCTATTTCAGCTAAAGAACCAATAATTTTAACTCTACTTTTTGTGTATAGTACTAGGAAATGTGCAGGAAGATACAGAAAAACATTTCTTTATTGGCTTCTTAAAAATCCTGTAACTGCCCCAAAAGTTCCCTCACATTTGACACAAACACTATAATATTTCCCATTTGTTATGGCTAAAAAAAAAAAAAAAGGAGGTATTTTCAAGATAGAACTTTTTATACTATGCTATGCAAACATATTCTTAGTTAACAGAATAACAGTGATATGTTAACAATGATAACAGTAGTTATCATTGCTATTAGATATTTTTATTTACTATCTAAATTACAAAGCTTGGCCTGCACAGCTATATCATTCAAGTCAAATAAGTCATTTCTGCTCATGTTTATAGAAAATTCAACAATACCTTTTGAATTATTGTAAGTCAATCAGGCAAATCATACTCAGTTTCAAAATATAGATTTCAAAGAATATACTCTACATATATGAATTCTACATAATTCACAGCAAATAAAACTATCAAACTGAAAGAAGATATGAGTGATTCACTTATTCATTCATGAAACATTTGTGAAATCTGCACTAGGTCCTAGACACTGTAACAAGCCGTGAACACACACTGGTCAGTAAGACAATAATTTCAGGAAATTCAAAATCTAGTAAGGAAGGCAGGCAAAAAATGTGGTGGGAGGTATAAAATAATTAAAAGCCAGGAATAGTAATTAAAGTTTAAGGACATCTTGCTAATCAACAGGAAAGAGACCAATATCGTAAGAGAAAAAAAGAGAGAGGAAAACAAGCAATACACACACAGAAATTATACAATGGATAAATAAATGAATAATGTTCAATAACAGAATCAAGGAAAAATAAATTGAAATAGTAAGTTTGAATTTCTCACTAACTGTTTGTTTCAAAACAGTAAAAACATGTGGATATTCGGTGTTGGTGTTAGTAAATGGGCACGGACATAAAGCCAGTGGGACAATGATCAATATGACCTCTCTGCAGGACAGTTTGGCAAAATGTATCTAAAGCTTTTAAAACGTGTCATGTCCTCAAAGTCATTACAGGAAAACTACAAACCAATATCCCTTATGAACACAGAAGCAAAGACCCTTAACAAAATATTAGCAAATAGAGTCCTGTAATAGATACAGGAAAGCACATCACGAATGAGTGAGGTTTATCATAGGAATTTAAGGTTGGTTCAACATTAGAAAAATCAATGTGCTGACAGAATAAATAACAACAACTCTATGTTCACCCTAATAGGTGCAGAAAAAGCATCTGACAAAATTCACCATCCATTTCTGATAAAAACACTAAACCAGCCAGAAATAGAATGAACTTCCTCAACCCGTTAAAAGCATTTACAAAAAACCTACAGCTAACATCAGATGTAATGGTAAAGGACTGAATGTTTCCCCTCTCTAAGACAGGAACAAGACAATGATGTCCATTCTCACTACTGCTGTTCAACATACAGTGTAATCAAGTAAGAAAATGAAATAAAAGACACACAGATTGGAAAGGAAGAAATGAAACTATCTTTATTCACAAATACCATGACCAGCTACAGAGAAGATCCAAAGAAAACTCCAAAGAATCTCAAAAAACAGCCACAAGAACTTAACAGGACAGTTTAGAATGACTGGTATGCAAAAACTGTACTTCTATATTCTAGCAACAAAAAATGAGAAACTGAATTTTTTGAAGTATTTATAATAGCATTGAAAACTATAAAATAGTAAGTGATGGATCTAACAAAATATGTGGTAAGACGTACATGCTTAAAATTATTAAAAAATGCTAAAAGATATTAAAGAAGACCTAGATAAATGGAAAGATATGTCATATATTGAATCAGAAGAGTCAATATTGTTAATTCTCCCCAAATAGATTTATAGATTCAATGCAATCTCAATGAAAATATGAAAAGACTTTCTATAAATATTAACTAGCTGATTCAAAAACTTACATGGAAATGCAATGGTCTAAAAATGCTCAAAATTTTTTGAAATATCAAGTTGGAAGACTAACACTATCTGACTTGAGATTTACCATAAAGCTATACTAATTGACACCGGTGTTATTTATGAAACGGTAACTGTATAAAACCAAGAGAGTCAACACAGAGACCTAAACGTACATGGTCAACAAAGAGTCAAGGTAACTAGAATGGAAAAAGGACAGTAATTTCAGAAAACAGTACTGGTTCAACTGGACATCCACATGGGGGGAGGGAGGCATTGGAACCTCAACCCTTACCTCATACCGTACACAAAAATTAAATTGAAATGAACACTAGCCCTAAACTCAAGTGCTAAAACTATAAAAAGTCCAGAAGAAAACGTAAGAGAAAACCTAAATCAGACTTCAAAAAAACAGATTATTGGTCAAGATACGAATATTAGACTGAGAATACCTAGATTCAAACTCCGACTTTGCCAATAATTAATTGTGCACCTCACTATTTTATTATCTCTGTATCTCCGTTATTTTCCTCTTACTTGTATAATGATAGAGTACCTACCTACAGGGTTATTCAAGGACCAAATGAGATAATGTTTAGAAAATGCCTAATACATAAAGTACTCAGTAAGTATGTTTGCTACTTTTAAAGTTTTTATTTAGTTACTTTAAAAAACACCTATCCAGGGCTTCCCTGGTGGCACAGTGGTTAAGAATCCGCCTGCCAATGCAGGGGACACGGGTTCGAGCCCTGGTCTGGGAAGACCCCACATGCGGTGGAGCAACTAGGCCCGTGAGCCACAACTACTGAGCCTGCGCTCTAGAGCCCACGCGCCACATCTACTGAAGTCCATGTGCTCTAGAGCCCGTGCTCCACAGCAAGAGAAGCCACTGCAATGAGAAGTCCACGCTCTCTTCAACTAGAGAAAGCCGCACACAGCAATGAAGATCCAACACAGCCAAAAATAATAATTAATTAATTAATTTTTAAAAACACCTATCCAAGTTTCATAGTTCAAAATTTAATATTTCCTATTGTGACTCTTGTCACAATATTGTATAAAGAATTGTATAAGGAATAAGAGTTCAGGTTCATTTTTCATTCAATTCTCTCCAAAGAAATGATCAAGAATAAGGCATACAAAATTAAAACGAAAATAAGGGAAGGGTGGAGAAACATATTTACTGTGCACCTACAAGTACCCCAGGAAACAGGTGCTTTACCTTGATTATCTCTTTTATTCCTCCTAGCAGGTGCCTAGTGAGAAACAAAGGACCTATGTGAAACTTAATAAACCTTCATAAGCGGCCTTTAAATAGAAGTGCTGGCTTTCTTTTTAAGATTCTGGATTGGTGCCCAAAACCAAATGTCTCATTAAAAGTTTAGAGAGATTGAATTGTTGTAAGGAATATTTATAATTATTTAAATCAGAAAGTAGTATACTAAGAATCACAGTGAAGGATCCTCACATCATAAACCACGAAACCCCATCACCTTATTACTTAATGTTATAATCATGAAACTGGCTACTTTTTAAAACATGCACCAGAAAACCAATAAATGAAAAGATTAAAGCTGTCAACCTCTTAGAATTCCCAAAGTTATGAAAAATGAGAATTCTTTAGCACCTATTCCATCGTTAAAGATGGAGAAGGAGGGAGAGTTCACAGCAAAGAAAGTCATTCTACAAATTTCTCCTGGTTATTTTCCCACAGTTCCCCAAAGGCAACAGGCAGCACATGGTAAGAAGTGGTAGGAAATAATAGAAGATCCTCCACTAGGGGTAAACTTACCTGTAATGTTTTATTCTCTTTAAGATCCAACCCAAACACATTGCGCCTCTTCACCTTAAAGAAGTCAGCATTGAGGCCACCGTCCTCCTCCTCATCATCATCTCCGTCCAAGAACTGCACAGGAACTTCTTTGTTCTTCTGTGGCTCTTTGTTGCTAGAGACAGACTGAGGTTGAGACCCTTTTGTTTTTCCCAGTTTCTCTTCCATTTCTTGTTCACATTCTTTCTCTTCTTCCTCTCCATCACTAATACCACTAGCCAGTCTGTACTCTGTCCCTTCTGGTATTTTCCCACCTTTCTGGAGAACAGACATTTTCTCATTGAAGTAGGCTCTAAATTCTTCCACTTCATCATTGGTGAGGGAGAGAGTCCTTGGCTCAATTACTTTATTATCTTGACTCACTACCAGTTCTTTGTTGGGTTGTTTTTGCATTCTCTGAAGAAATCTTACCCGTGGTGCCACAGCAAGACCAAGAGACCTTAAATATGAGCAAATGAAAACAGTTATCTCAGCACACTGATGGTGTGTTTATGAGTCTCTTATGAAATGGTTTCTCAGGAGTTGAGATTTTTGGAAATTTTTTTTTTAAGAAAATGTTCCTCTGAGATACAACTCAATCTTGACACGTTAGGTGATCTAAAAGATAATGAATACCTGTCAGAAAATACTGGAGATACCCCATTTTCCATTAAGATGGTAACACAGTTAACAAAATAAAGAGCATGAGACCAGAAGCAAGGGAACAGTTCAACTACTAAATCTGCCTATTTCCAGTATAACTCTCTCAGCCTCAGTTTTCTCAAATGTGAGATAACAATACCTACCAGGCCTATCTCACAGCTGTTATAAATATCTGATGTACTAACTATATGAAAATACTTTGTAAAATATAAACACTAAAGCTGGAAAAGGCATGACCATGAAAGAACAAAACACAGTTCTATGCAATGAATAAACTCAAGTATTATCATCCTCCCTTCTAACACACATAATGTGGCACAATCACTTCTATAAAAATGGATTTTTAAACTTGAGACCAAAAAAGAAAAAAAAATCTTATTTTCTCCTTCTAAGATCAAGATTTACTTTATGGTCAGGTCTTTCCTAGCTTCTAAGTTCCCACAGATGGATTGAAAAGAAACTCTTAAAGCAAGGCCTGCTATAATAAAAAGCTAACATTAGAAAATGGACCAACTGCCTTTTTCCTATAAGACACAATTCACAGAAACTGAGAGGTGTGGTTGTAAAACCTGGATTCATAAATAGAACTGTTGAGGTTAAAATCCTGGCTCTGTCACCTATAAGCTATATGATCAAAGGACATTATTAAACCTCTCTATACTTCAGTCCTCTCATTTGCAAAACGGCATGACAAGAGTACCTACATTATAGGGTCATTATAAAAATAAAATGAGTTCACAGAGGCAATGCATCTATTATAGTGCCTAACACACAGGCAGCCACTACTGAGCACTTGTCATTATTACTGTTATAGGGGATACAGTTAGGATCACAAACTCAATACGCATCAGAGCATTTCTCTCAATGTATTACAGTTACATTTACATGTCTTTCTCTGCTACTAAACTTGGACCTCCTTTAAGGTAGAAGTACATAACCATACATCTATAATTTTTTTTTTTTTTTTTTTTTTTTGCAGTACACGAGCCTCTCACTGTTGTGGCCTCTCCCGTTGCGGAGCACAGGCTCCAGACGCGCAGGCTCAGCGGCCATGGCTCACGGGCCTAGCCGCTCCGCGGCATGTGGGATCTTCCCAGACCGGGGCACGAACCCGTATCCCCTGCATCGGCAGGCGGACTCTCAACCACTGCGCCACCAGGGAAGCCCCACATCTATAATTTTAATGCCTAGCTCAATGAACTAGATATATTAGGTATTTAAAACATATTTCTTTAATATTCAAAAAAGTATTTTACTAATATAAATAAATAAAACATATTTCTTCAGTAAAATAGTTTTTTAAACCTTTATTTTATCCTACATACATAGCACTGTTTTAGGTATCAAAGGCTTCTAAAGGAAATTATAGATCAAGGAAATTATACATCTAAAATCCACAAAAATTAAATTAAAACACCAAGTTAAACTGTACCAGTAATTTAGGCTCAGAATTTAACTTTCTGCTTCCCTAAGCATCACCAACAAAAAGCAAAGGTCTTCAACTGTAAACAGATAAGATTTACTGGCATCTGTGGCAACAAAATGTCCTCTAAATATGGCCCTGCAGCATTAAAAGACCTGTGCCTCTCCTGTTTGCTAATATCTCAGCTATGTCAATGAGAAAACCAGGAAACCAGGATAGAATTTCATGAAGCACAAAAATCAGCTAATAACCTAAACCATGAATCATATTCAGAAATTTTAAAATTCGTAAAGAGATAAGCAAACAAAAACATGTTATCCATGGCATGTGATTTTCCATCCATTACCTAAACAAAAAGTCAGTGACCTTACTTTGTTATCTAGCAAATTAAATGGCTCTAAAATGTTACAACTGACAAATTACCTGTTATAATGAACTTGCAATGTAACATGAAGAATGGAAAACAGCAGCTCACTCGGATACAAGTTTTTATTAGACTCAAAGGTAAAGGTACTCGAATTCCTGGAAAGCAGGCCAAATACACAGACCTTGCTTTGAAAGTACATATTTCATCACAGACTAGGAGATTTCAATCTGACATTCAAAGTATGAGTAACCTTAAGGGTGCTTCTATAGGATTTTGTCAATGCTTTTCCCACAGGTGGGACCCCATTGAAAAACAGATGCTCCTCCTTTATACCTGAAAAGATTAGGAAAAAAAATCCTTCAACTACTAAGCCAAAACAAGACCAAGAGTTCCGTTTTCATATAATAGTAACCACAATTACTAAAGAGAGACATTTTGCCATGGTAACTGTGAGCACATGTAAGAAACATCAAGACACAAAGAATATCCAGGCAATAAGCAGCATGGGAAACCAATCTAAAAGAAGGGAAGAACTGACAAAGAGACTTGCATCCAAAGCATAAAAAGAACTACAGTAAACCAAGCCAGCTTTTTAGAAAACAAGAGGGCTACAGACATTTAAAGATTTCAAAGAATGCTTGTCAATTGCTCTCCATCTCCTTTAAGCCCAAACTACAGGAAACTGCCAGTGTAACTTTCAGGAATTCATACTTACAAGTAAGAAACTTCTTCCTGACTGAAATTCCTGACAACTGAAAGCTCAACAAGTTTTCTACAGTTTATATAATCTTTTTCTCTGCAAATCTTCAACAGATTCTTTTAAGGTAAGGCATAGTGGTTTAAACTAAGACTCTCAAAACCAGGTTTCAAACAAATTCCCTCTAACTTTAAGGATTCACAAACAAAACTATAATATGAATACTTACAGGGCATATTCAGGTATAGGTAACTTGCTCACATCAAATATTTCTTTATCCTTCATCAGATACACTGAACGTATGTAGGAGACAAAACACTGTAAACATAAAAGGCTGAAGTGTAAGATATATACTAGTCAGAAATGGAAAATGAATTTTAACTGAGATAAAAAAATTAATCAAAGGGATAAATTCAACAGTAGTGAAAAACCTCAAAAATAGCTGAGTATATGTCATCCCACAAAAACAAAAAAACCTACCTTTTTCGAATTGTAATATTAGAAAAGACTTTAAATTTGGTTTCATCAAGCCAACTCAACATAAAACATAACCTTCTCAAAAAGCTATTCTAGAAGTTAATATCATTCAGGTGCATTAATACGGAAAAACACAGGCTTTGGAATAATACAGTTGAAATCTGAGCTCCACATCTTACTAGCTGAGCAAGTTTCTCATTTCTCTGTCAGTTTCCTCATCTATCAAACATAATATAACAGTACCTTCTACTTAGAGTGTTATGAGAATTAAATGAGAAAAATGCATGTAGAATACTCGGCATTTCTTCTGGAATACATTAAGTACCAATGAATACCAGTTATAAGTAATAATTATTACTTGAAAACATCCTTTGACTACTACAACAAAATTTTACTGTACTTAAATTAAGCTTAATAAAATCATAACAGGAAAAGTTTATTCCTAAAGCTTTTTCTTTTTTATTATAATTTCAAGTAATTAGTTGTCATTATAATTTCAAGTAATCTGTCATTAACTTGTAATATTTTTCTTCTGTTTGTGTTAAAAAAAAAAGAAAGAAAGTAAACTATCTTTACACCAAGAGCTATTACAAACTAAAAAGTAAACATGGTCCTGGATCCTCTGTCAGTCTGTAAAATAAACAGGCAGCAAAGATAGTGAAACATATGTAAGCAGGAGTTTTATTTTTTGATTTTAAAATTAGTTTTTGTAAAGTATATTTAACTCCCATTTCTATATTTCCTAAACTTCACATTTTCTCTAACTTTACACTAATCCTTTCTTCAAACCATTTACACTAATCTTCAAACCATTTTCCCTGTCTCCATAGGCATTAAAATGAATAATTCAAGGATAATTTTTTCCCCTACAATCGTCCACAAGAAATCATCCCAGTTTCTTATTGTTTTTGTGCTATCCAGATTATAATAAAAGCTAGAAAATCGCTTCTATGAAATTAGATAGCTTGCTGCAGCTGACAACAGTTAGCCGTTCTGCTAAACCATGCGTGACACCCAGTAAATCACATCATTTATTTCAATGTGCTTTTCTATAATCTTATTCTGGAAGGCTCGTTTGTTATATGCAGAAACCAGTGAAACGACATCCTTCCAGTGTTTCATATTTCCTGATTCATAATAGAATGACCTAAGTATGCACAAAGTCATGACATCAGAATTCATGTATGTTATTTTCAAATGTGCATACTATTTCCAAAGCTTCTAAAAGATTTAACTCCTAGCTTAAAGTATGTCTGCTAGGCAAAACATGCACACAAATGTTTCCATGCCTAAATATATGCCCAAAAACTAAGAAAAAAAAAATCTGTTTAAAGACCCTTTTCATTAGATTTCAGGTGAAGTGAGCTTACAGAAGTTTAACTATGCACAGTTCATTATTTGATTCTCTTATACTCTGGAACTTCTCCTGATGTATCATGGAAGTTCTGAAGAAAGACCTGGATTTAAATCTTAGATCTGCCACTTAATAGCTACGTCACCCTGGACAGTTTTTAATTTCCTCAGCTCCTATTTTCCCATCTATAAAATCAAATCAATATCACCTACCTCACAGGTTGTTGGCAAGATTAAATAACACAATGCATATCAAACTGTCAGGTAAAAAAAAAAAAAAAACCAAACTGTCATGTAATAGGGTCATGCTGCAGCTAAATGCCTAGCACATACTAAGCATCTGAATTTTAGCTTTCATCATTAATGTTGGTATTTTAAGCACAGTGACAATAATTTGATAAAATATAACCTAAGTTAATTTTTTAAACCTAAGATCTTCTCTTTAAATAAAACTTCTTTGCTTAGAATATCCAGTTTCAAAACCATCACACAAAAGACTGACTACTGACTTTCTGCTCAGGCTCCTCTGTCTACTGAGGATGCCCTTTCCATGCCTCCTCTTTATTTTCTTCCTCCAATCTCTGAATCCCTATTCTTTAACTCATTGTTGAGTTATGGGAGATGCAGATGTAGATATCCTATGTAGATCTCGTAACTAAAATATAAGTAAACAAGTGCTGAAAATGAAGAACTTCATAACAGGGACTCAAATATTTGTCAATTCAAAGATTGGACAGCTATAAGCACAACACAAAATAATTTCACATCTTCCTTTTCTAAAGAATCTACTGCTGGGTACTCTAAGAACTAAAAAATAAGTATAACTAAAAGTGACAATTCTTTGTGTATTTGCTAATCAAGAGGATTTCTAAGTCCAAAAAAAGCAGTTTGGGAACACTGTCATACTTATAGATTAAAATCTCATTCCTAAAGAGAATTTAGCAAGAGTGCTATGCTTTCTAGAAATTTAACCTAATATAAGATATTAATTTTACAGTCAAGAAAGTGCAGTCAGAAGTTAATAAAAACTTTACTGAAGAAATCAAAAGTTGATAACCTTATCAAGTATATTAGAAATCCAGCCATTGTGCACTTAAAAATCAGAGTATTTTCTATATGTCTGACAAGACTATGGACAAATAATAGACATTTTTCCAAGTTACTATAAGAAATATAGACTTTTAGGACTTCCCTGGTGGTCCAGTGGTTAGGACTCCACGCTTCCACTGCAAGGGACACGGGTTCAATCCCCTGGTTGGGGAACCAAGATCCCACATGCCACGTGGTGCAGCCAAAAATTTTTTTAAAAAAAAGAAAGAAATACATAATTTTTTCAAAGTTAAAGAATAAGTTAAACTTACCTGAACTTTATACTACCTGAATATCTGAAGCATAACTATGCAACCTAGAAGTAGTAGAAAATGATACAACATAACTTTATTATATGCTCTATTCCACTGAAGGTATCAAATTCAAAAATGACTTACCCTTTGAGCTCTTTCTTTTAAATCTTGATCTTGAGCTAAAAGCGATTCCAATTTTTTCTGAATGTCTGTAAGTTTTTCTGGATTGATTCTTTTGTAACAAAAAGATAAAGATTAAACTAAGACATCTCAATTTTAGAAACTGAAAACAGTACACAGTATTTTCTATTTTCCTCAGTATTTTTAAAATCTATAACATTATTTCTCATCTATGACCCAGATTAGACTGAAATTACACTAGACAGAAATTTGACTCTGCATATTTTGAATAATGCAGGAAAAAAATGTAAAATTGACATTTTCTCTAAACAACCCATGCTGAGTGACTGAAAGATTAGGTTAACACCACAATTAGCAATGTTCACTTCTTAAGTCTTTAAGGATAGAAAGTAGCCTCTTGTGGGAGGTGGATCATCAATGAAATGGAATAAATGAAAGCAAACGTCATTTTTATACAATTTCCGTTTTCAGTCAAATACCATAAAACAAAAGTCAAATAACAAACAAGTAGCCAAGGATATAAATATTGTTTTCCTTATCTAGAAATCAGGCATAACATAATAGAATGGTTACTTAAATCTGCCCGGGTTTAGAATGAAAATTACAGGAAAGAATGTAATTCTTACAAGCATCTATTCTAGGTTTCACAAAGGAAATTCCACTTGTTTCCCTGATTTTAGACTGAACAATTTTGTTCCTGAAAAGCTGGAGTGGTAATAGGTGATGGCAGATGAGGTGTTTTTGACTTTTTTTAATTACAGAAAATATCAAAATATACAAAGGTAGAAAACTTTCACTCATCCTCAACAATTATCAACTCACACCCAATCTTGTTTCATCTAAACTCTTATCCACTCCTCCACCACATCTAACCACCCTCCCAAGTTACTTTCCTCCAAATGAAAGCAGGGTGTTTCAAGGGCCCCAATATAAGTGAGACTACAATCAATTCTGCTGACACTCAATCTAAACATCTTCAATGACAGGAGAGGACAATCCTCTGAAATAGACAGACAACCCCAAAAATAAGTTCAGCCAAGAGGTTTAATTCTTTCAACCATCAATGCCTCCTGATGCTAACAAGGTCTCTTTTTCATCTTGTTTTCTCCGATGACAGTCTTCTAAAAAAGTTGTTAAAAACAAAGCAAACAAAAAGTCCAAAATCATACAGCAGAAAAGCTTAGAGGGAGGAGGGAATTAGGTATACATAATTAGGCATAATAATTTCATGCCTTCATTTTTCTAACAATAATATCAAGACAGCAAATAGTTCTTACTTGATTTCCTTCACAGGCACTTTCTTCTGAAGAAGCTGCTGCACCATCCCTTTTTCTTCTGAGGGAAGCAAAATTAATAAAGCTTCACCATCCTCTTTGTACCTAAACAAAAATCAAACAAAATCCCTTCCACATTAATGCAATCTGCACTTTACATTTTAACAGTTTGATGAACAGGTAACAAGAAAGCAAGTTCACCAAATTAGTAAATATGAGGAATACCATTTTTTTTTAACATCTGTGACAACAGAAAACTAGGGCTCTTGAACACCTTTTTCAAAATTCATCACTAGTTACAATTCCCATTGATTTTTAGGCTATACCACAGTAGAAGAAACAAATCAATTAAGAAGAATTTCTTAAATAACAGTCTACCTATAGCAAGGAGACAATTTCTCATTCCAGTCACAAGACTGATGTAATAAAATTAATCATTTAATAAACATGGCTTCCAATACATTAAGGAAATCTAATCATCTTCCTGGAAATTTTTCTTCTACCTTGGGAATAACATGGTTCAGAGTTCAGAGGCATCAGTTATAAGGAATGGATCTCTGCTCTGCTGAAAAACTTACTACCTCTAATCCATGATTTCTCTTCCTTCACCTAGTATATAGGTGCACCATCAAAAATTTCTATGTAAGTGGGCCATAAGGCACCCCATAGTTATTTAAGCTTCTTGTGCTACTTATATACAGATTTCCTGGACACCTTAGATATTACATGAAAGCAGTAAGACAGAATAGAATCAGGTATTTGTAGAAATTTCTTAAAGACAAAGAATTCTCTTCAGGGTTCATGCTATAAATATGAGGGGCAAATAAATTTTTATAGTTAATCAAATAAACTATTTACTGAGAAACTTTGTGCCAGGTATAAATTGTGAAGAACACAAATAAATAGAAGATGAATATCCCTGCCTTCAGTGATCCAACAATATGGTTACCAGAAAAGACAAACTCACACAAAAGCAAGAGACTCAAAAAACAGTCCCAAAATGGTAAATCACCAAGTGTCAAAGGATAACCACTGGCAATAAAGCACCATGAACTCAGAAGTGAAAGGAGGACACTAAGGGTTAGCCAGAGAAAAAGAGAAACATGTCACAGCAGATGGAATTTGAGGTGGGCCTTAAAAATGGATAGAAAGGTTAAAGCTAAGGTATTCCAAAGAGGAAAAATGGCATGAACAAAGGAGCGGGAACCAGAAAATACAAGACAAACACGGAGTAAACTAAAGATAGGAGAAATTCAACCGAAGCCAGTGTATGTAAGTGCACAGCAGGAAAGATTGCCGGAAGGTACATGAGAGTCTGGTTTTAGAGGACCTTGGATAAGTCTCTAGAGAGACCAACTACCACTGTATATAA
The DNA here is from genome assembly GCF_059928025.1 of Delphinapterus leucas. Taxonomy (NCBI): domain Eukaryota; kingdom Metazoa; phylum Chordata; class Mammalia; order Artiodactyla; family Monodontidae; genus Delphinapterus; species Delphinapterus leucas. Next base: position 85,632,848 of record NC_143135.1, on the reverse strand, counting down.
GCAGACCTTTATCACTGTACACTGGAGGGAAACTGACTTTGTTGACTTACTGTCAATCCAAAGACTGAAGAGCAATTTTTACCTCACATGTTGATTTCAAAATTCTATTCCTACACAAAAGGGTAAAAAAACTCCAGTGTAATAGCATTACAAAAGTATGTGTTTATATATTTTTATGTGTGCCCAGACACATAGAAAAGTATGAAATAAAACATCAAAAGTATTAAAAGGTTAAAGTTAATTCATAAATTTAAAAAAATTAAGGGGCTACTATATACCAGGCACTGAAATAGAGTGATAAAACAGATACAGTTCTGGCTGTCACAGAGCTTACAGACTATTAGGGATAGACATAAAACCCATAATAACAACAAAGTGATATGACTGCTACAGTAGACATATGGGAAGCTACAAGAACACATAACACAGAGCTCTACACAATGTGCTCTAGGAGTTTAAAAAAAAAAAAGAAAAAAAACTGCCCTGAGAAAATGACATCTAAGAGCTGAGATTTAAAGAACAATTAGGAATTAGTCAACTGTTAGGGGAGAGTCAAGTTTTCCAGGGGGAAAACAGCATTTGAGAGAGTCCAGTGGGTAGTTTTGTCTACTTTGTGCTTGTTTGTTTATTCCATGTTTTCTAAATGCTTGTGTATTAAACAGGGAGATGAAAGTAATTAAGCATACATTTACTCCTTTTACAAAGAATCTGTTTCACAACTGAAAAACTTCTTCACTGTATTTTAATACAGACTAGTATGACTGAAACGTTTCATCTTAATTTACTATGAAGAAATATGAATTTAAAGCATTTCCCCTAAGCAATGTTGGACTAAACTAGCTGTGAGCAGAAATTATTAGCCTATGAAGTAGTGAGGTACCTGAACAAACAAGATATCTGAAAGACATCACAACTACTGAAATTCTAAAATTTTACCAAGGACAGGGTGAAGGTCAAAGAGGACACAGATCAGTTAATACTGAGTCACTATGTATGCACTTACCAAATACCCTCAAAGCAGCCCGACTCTTGAAGTAAAATCAGTTACCTTCATAAGTAAAAAAGCTTATTTCATGTGGTACAAAGAAAAACAATTAGGAATAAGGGAGATGAGTGGGTTGAAGGATAACAAACGCTTCTAACATTCCACATCCAAATTCAGAGATGGAGAAAGAAAATAAAAAGGCTTCCAAAGTCTACTTAGGCCAGAGCTGTAGCAAAGGGGTAAAGAGAAATCTCTAGGATATCAAAAGGGAATCCAATGAAGATCTCAATCTTCAGACTGACTCATAAGCAAAAATAAGTCTAACCATCTACATCTATCTTATCTACCCATTCATGCATCCAGGGACAATCTAGGAGGATAAGGCACGAGTAAAGTCACAAAGGGGCCATATTCAAACCTTTAACAGAATATACCTAACAGAATATACACATAAAAGGCTAAGGTTAAGACAGACTGCAACACTGAAATTCAGAAGAAAAAGATTCCCAAAGGAAAATGGAAAAACATGTCCAAAGTCGAATCCCACAAAGCAAGCATCTTTTAATAAAGATCATCACTGGTTATTTTACCTATTTTACATCACACACATCTTTTCCCAGAAACAATGTAAAGCACAAATTATCTCCCACATACCAACACCCAAAATTTTCCAGTAAGCTTTTATTTCAAAAAGAAAAGCACTTTTAAAAAAGCATAAGCACATTTGCCCCCCTTTTTAAAAAATGCTTACAAGAATAATCTATTTACCCATGAGCTAGCTTTATATTTCCAAAGCAATATCCAAGACCCAAGGCTAAATATATGCATAGAGAAATAAATGTTCTTCATAAGACCTACATTTTAAAGTTCTATATATTTAGACAGATTATTTTAAGAAACACTGTAGGCATCAAAAAAAAAAAGCCCTGCATCTGAAACAAAACAAAAAGTCTCATTTTTACCATCAGTGTTAATACCATCAGTTACATTTATGTAACTCTTCAGAATTTATGATAAGCTTCATTTTACATTAATTTGCCAATCTTAAAAGCAAGCAACCAATAGAGGAAGCAAATAAAAAAGTTCCTGAAAGGCCAAGAAATTGGCCTAAATAAATAAATAATCAGCTGATGACTACATAATGAGCTGACGACTACACTTTCACTTCCATACTCCTTTTCAACTATAGCAGGATTCTGTCCGGAAAGAAGGATCCTCAATAGATTGACCGTAACTGTCTGATATCAGGAAACTTACTTCTACACCCTACAGCTCACTTGTATCTCTAGCTAAATTAAGAGATCCAAACCACTGACTCTTGGATCCCAATGGTAATTCTTCCAATGAAATAACCTTGAAACAATATGGCCAGAGGAAGGGAAAAAGGCCTTGCCATTCTGGCAATAGTTTGCCTTCTACCCAAGAACCATTAATCCTCCAATTCAGATTCCTCAACACAAACTCCATTCTAGTTGAGTCTTTAAATGGCCCTTAAACCTTGCTCACTCCTACCTTCAACAACTGCTGCAGCAGGATCTGACAGTGTTCACAACTGCCACTCTGAGTTCTCCCAGCCTGGTTCTCCAGGTTATCAATCAGGTTATAAAAGAATGTTTAGAAGGATTCGACTTTTGTAATTTAAAAATATATATATACAAACATACACGTAAAAGAAATTTTTCTAGGTGGTAGAATTTGTGTGGTTTAACTTTTTGCTCATTGTCTCAAATTTGTATAATAAATAAGCATTTCTTTTGTAATAAAACACAAGTTAGTAAAAACTTTATAAGCTTTAAAAATCTACATCTAACTCTTACCTTGTTTAACACATCCTAGTACTACCAATATTAGTGTATTCTCTTATCTTGACCGTTAAATTAACGTGTATGAATTTGACTTTCAGACCTAACATATATCTTATGTACCTAAAAGCTGGTGACTAAATATTTGGTGGGTGAAAAAATGCAAACAAACCACTAGATGTTGCACTAGCAGATGAAATACTGGATTTGGAATCAACAGAACTGATTTCAAGTCCCAGTTCTACTATTCATTAGCTTTATAAACTTGGATAATGAGTCATTTTATCATTATATATTGCATTTTCTTATTTATAAATTATACAGTTTGAGTGAGATGATCTAGGTCCCTTTAGGACCTTAATTCTACACCTGTGACTGTATTAATATACTAGTCATTGTTCACAATACAAGTATGATCAAGAGGTGGTGAAATGGAGACAACTGTTGGTCACACTCTGCTATTCCACAGCCCTTCTCTCTTTTGTCCCCGCCCTGTGTCTGCTTCTATTCTCCCTATGCCTTAGCCTTACCTGTGGCAACCAGCCCCAAGAGTTCCTATCACTGTGGGAGGACAGTGCAGTCAGCCATACAGAGGCAGACAGACAGCCATAAGAATCAGAGTCCAATTGTTCTGCTCCTCCTGCACAACGTGGTACAAAGCAGAGCTTATTCCAGGATCTAAAGATACTACACTAGATTTAAAAAAGAAAAAGACAGACTGGGAAATATTCCAGGAAAGATGAAGTCATCTGCAGCCTAAGATCTTAGAAATACAAACAGGTATACCACATAGGCTCAACAGTTTGACAAATGAGGTTCACCATAAAATAACTGGAAAGAAGCCAAGCTGGCTAACATGCGTTGCATGGAGAGCTTCTAGCAAACTGAGTAAGTATAAGGATTTATGAAGCTCACAGGGTAAGGGTAGAAATCATTAAACTCTGTCAACTCTGTCCCCAGAAAAGAATTTTTTTTTTGAAAAAGACTAAAGTTTTAATAGATTAAAAAGAAAAAGAAAACCTATACAAAAGTGGTACTGATACTACCTAAAATTATACTTTTAGGAACCTGAGAGATATGATCAATCCCATTTTACGAGAGAAGAAACTGAGGCTTAAAGAGGTTAACAACACAAGTTCAAAGGGTACACAGCCATCAGAGCCATGTCCAAACCTAAACTTCTTGACTTTTAAGGACAGTGTTTGATCAACTATGGGATATCTGTCTCTCACAGTCCAAATAAAGAAGGAAAATGCATATATTTTTAGTTTATCCTCATGACCATGAATGGCAGCAAACTCAAATAGAAATATCTACTTTCCTTCTCCAAGTACCTGCCTTTCATACATTCTAGAAGCCCTGCATGGAAGCAACGGCCACTAGACTTCATTAAATGAAAACGGCTAGTTTGGGGCACAATGACAAGAACATGAGCTGTAGAGTCAGAAAGACCCAAGTATAAACCCCAGCCATGGTACTTCCTGAGTGATCTTAGACACATTTTACCTCACAATCTCTGAGAAACAGTTTTTTAATAAGAAGACTTCTCTCATAAGGTTATTATAAAGGCTAAATGAGTTCATTCATATTCACCCAGCTATGTGTTAGGAAGTGAATGGCTAAGCCACAACCCATCATTCACTGTGGAGGTGCAGAAGGGAGCAGGGAAGAAGCTACCCTGGCCAAAAAAACAAGTGATATAGTCAAACCTCCTCGTAAACATACCAATGACAAGCCTCCTGGGAAACAAACATGGTAGATCTGCTAGCATGAGAGTCCTCATCTATGAGATACTAAGACGATGTACCAGGTTTGTTTACAGTCTATGCATTTAAGGAGTAGGTCTCTGGGATCAGCTTTGTAACTATACCAGTGGCCCATCGGTGTAAATGATAAACCTCGTATATCACTTAGAGACTCTGAGGTTAATCTGGGCCACAGCACACCCTGATGTGGCAAGAATGCACCTGTGGAGCTGTAATGGAGGTCCCAGACCTCTTCCTGCCTTCACCTATACTGCGTGATTACCTTTGTACTTGAAATTACATACTAGTGAAGTTTGACATTAGGTGTGGTAGGCAGCTTCTAAATTACTGGCTCCCAATACAGTAAGTTCCCTACACACAAATCTTCAAGTTGCGAGCTTTCAAAGATGCAAACGTGCATTCGCGTGTCCAATCACATAAGTTAGTTCATGTGTCTGGCGTACATTGTCATGTGCATGCATCCTCTACAGGTGGTTGTGCTTTTGTGTACTTTACTGTACAGTACTGTTTAGAGTACAGTAATACTATAAAGTATCGTTATTTCAAGCTAGATCTGCAAGAGGACGACTTCATTGAACCCTTTGCTGTACAACACGAGGAGTTTACTAATGAAGATCTGATGGAATTGGAGGCCCAGAGAAAGGACCAAGAGAGACAAGAGGAAGAAGTAACTGAAGAACCGAAGAGATTACAACACAGGAAACGGCAAGGGGATTTTCTTTATTTAAGGAGGCACTGATAAGTTTTTCAGGCATAGGACCCTAACGTAGAACGGTACACAAAGGTTGCAGCAGCTCTTCAAAATGCAATCCAGTGCTACCATGCCATCTATGATGAGAAAAAAAGAGCTACTACCCAGACATCACTGGATTGTTTTTTCAAGAGGGTAGAGAGAGTTGAATCCAACAAGGAACCAGAACCTGTGCCATCAACGTCAGGCATGAGTGAAGCTGCAGCTTGCCCTACGTCTCCCACTGCTGACAATCTTTCAGCTCTACCATCTCCCACCTCCTCTCCCTCCTCCAGTCAGTAACTCTTCTTGTACTTCTTGTACTATACTCTTCTTGTACTATACTACTGTACTCTTCAAGGTACTGTACTGTAAGATTTAAAATGTTTTCTTTATTTTTTGTGTTTGTTTTTTATGTATTATTTGTGTGAAAAGTATTATAAACCTATTACAGTACAGTACTATATAGCCGACTGTGTTGGTTGGGTACCTAGGCTAACTTTGTTGGACTTACAAATTGGACTTATGAACGCGCTCTCGGAACGGAACGCGTTTGTATGCAGGGGACTTAACTGTAATCTGGGCCTCCTGGCCAAGATGAAGTGTTGACACTGCTCTTGGCAATGATTTTTTGTGTGTGACACCAAAAGCAAAGGCAACAAAAGCAAAAACAAACAAGTGGGACTACATCAAACTAAAAAGCTCCTGCACAGAAAACGAAACCATCGACAAAATAAAAAGACAACCTACTGAATGGGAGAAAATATTTGCAAACCATATATCTGGTAAGTTCTAAAATATTCAAGGGGGCTTCCCTGGTGGCGCAGTGGTTAAGAATCCGCCTGCCAATGCAGGGGACACGGGTTGAAGCACTGGTCAGGGAAGATGCCACATACTGTGGAGCAACTAAGCCCATGCACCACAACTACTGAGCCTGCACTCTAGAGCCCGAAAGCCACAGCTACTGAGCCTGCGTGCCACAACAACTGAAGCCCACGTGCCTAGAGCCCGTGCTCTGCAACAAGAGAAGCCACCACAATGAGAAGCCTGCGCACCGCAATGAAGAGTAGCCCCCGCCCACCACAACTAGAGAAAAGCCCGCACGCAGCAACAAACACCCAACGCAGCCATAAATAAATAAATAAATTTTAAAAACCAAAATAAAATAAAATATTCAAGGAATTCACACAATAGCAAAAACCAAAGAATCTCATTCAAAAAATGGGCTTGCGGAGACATTTTTTTCAAAGAAGACATACAAATGGTCAACAGGTACATGAAAAGGTTCTTAACATCACTAACCATCAGAGAAATGCAAATCAAAACCACTATGAGATAATCACCTCACAACTGTCAGAATGGCTATTATACAGAAGGTTGGAAATGACAAGTGTTGGCAAGGCTGTGGACAAAAGGGAACCCTTGTGCACTGTTGGTGGGAATGTAAATTGGTGCAGTCAGTATAGAAAACAGTATGGAGGTTCCTCAAAAAAATTAAAAATAGGTGGAGCTGGGGAACATGGCAGAAGAGTAAGACATGGAGATCACCTTCCTCCCCACAGATACACCAGAAATACATCTACACGTGGAACAACCCCTACAGAACACCTACTGAACGCTGACAGAAGACCTCAGACCTCCCAAAAGGCAAGAAAGTGCCCACGTACCTGGGTAGGGCAAAAGAAAAAAGAATAAACAGAGACAAAAGGATAGGGACGGAACCTGCACCAGTGGGAGGGAGCTGAGAGGGAGGAAAGGTTTCCACACATTAGGAAGGCCCTTCGCGGGCGGAGACTGCGGGTGGCGGAGGGGGAAGCTTCGGAGCTGCGGAAGAGAGCACAGCAACAGGGGTGCGGACGGCAAAGCAGAGAGATTCCCGCACAGATGATCGGTGCCGACGGGCACTCACCAGCCCGAGAGGCTTGTCTGCTCAACCGCCGGGGCGGACGGGGCTGGGAGGTGAGGCTCGGGCTTTGGTCGGAGCACAGGGAGAGGACTAGGGCTGGAGACGTGAACACAGCCTGCAGGGGGTTAGTGAAGCACGGCTAGCCAGGAGGGAGTCCGGGGAAAAGTCTGGACCTGCCGAAGAGGCAAGAGACTTTTTCTTCCCTCTTAGTTTCCTGCTGCGCGAGGAGGGGGGATTAAGAACGCTGCTTAAAGGAGCTCCAGAGACGGGCGTGACCCGCGGCTACAAGCGCGGACCCCAGAGACGGGCATGAGACCCTAAGGCTGCTGCTGCCGCCACCAAGAAGCCTGTGTGCTAGCACAGGTCACTATCCACACCCCCCTTCGAGGGAGCCTGTGCAGCCCGCCACTGCCAGGGTCCCGGGACCCACGGACAACTTCCCGGGGAAAACACACGGCGCGCCTCAGGCTGGTGCAACGTCATGCCGGTCTCTGCCGCCGCAGGCTCGCCCGGCACTCCGTACCCCTCCGACCCCACCAACTGAGTGAGCCAGGGTCCCCGAAGCAGCTGCTCCTTTAACCCCGTCCTATCTGAGCGAAGAACGGACACCCTCCAGAGACCTACACGTAGAGGCGGGGTCAAATCCAAAACTGAGCCCTGGGAGTTGTGAGAACAAAGAAGAGAAACAGAAATCTCTCCCAGCGGCCTCAGAAGCAGCGGATTAAAGCTCCACAATCAACTTGATGTACCCCGCATCTGTGGAATACATGAATAGACAACGAATCATCCCAAATTGAGGAGGTGGACTTTGAGAGCAAGATTTATGATTTTTTCCCCTTTTCCTATTTTGTGTATGTCTATGCTTCTGTGTGAGATTTTCTCTGTATAGCTTTGCTTCCACCATTTGTCCTAGGGTTCTATCCGTCCCTTGTTTTTTGTTTTTTTCTTTAAAAATGAATTTTTTTATTAATAATTATTTTTTACTTTAATAACTTTATTTTATCTTCCTTTATTTTATTTTACTTTACCTTCCTTCCCTCCCTCCTTCCTTCCTTCCTCCCTCCCTCCTTTCTCTCTTTCTTTCTTTCCTTTCTTCCTTCCTTCCTTCCTTTCTTTCTACTTTTTCTCCCTTTTATTCTGAGCCGTGTGGATGAAAGGCTCTTGGTGCTGCAGCCAGGAGTCAGTGCTGTGCCTCTGAGGTGGGAGAGCCAACTTCAGGACACTGGTCCACAAGAGACCTCCCAGCTCCCCATAATACCAAACGGCAGAAATCTCCCATAGATCTCCATCTCAACACCAGCTCCCAGCTTCGCTAAACGACTAGCAAGCTACAGTGCTGGACACCCTATGCCAAACAACTAGCAAGACAGGAACACAACCCCACCCATTAGCAGAGAGGCTGCCTAAAATCATAGTAAGTCCAGAGACACCCCAAAACACACCACCAGACGCAGACCTGCCCACCAGAAAGACAAGATCCAGCTCATCCACCAGAACACAGGCACTAGTCCCCTCCACCAGGAAGCCTACACAACCCACTGAACCAACTTTAGCCACTGGGGACAGACACCAAAAACAACGGGAACTACGAACCTGCAGCCTGCAAAATGGAGACCCCGAAAACAGTAAGATAAGCAAAATGAGAAGACAGAAAAACACACAGCAGATGAAGGAGCAAGATAAAAACCCACCAGACCTAACAAATGAAGAGGAAATAGGCAGTCTACCTGAAAAAGAATTCAGAATACTGATAGTAAAGATAATCCAAAATCTTGGAAACAGAATAGACAAAATGCAAGAAACATTTAACAAGGACCTAGAAGAACTAAAGATGAAACAAGCAACGATGAACAACACAATAAATGAAATTAAAAATACTCTAGAAGGGATCAAGAGCAGAATAACTGAGGCAGAAGAACGGATAAGTGACCTGGAAGATAAAATAGTGGAAATAACTACTGCAGAGCAGAATAAAGAAAAAAGAATGAAAAGAACTGAGGACAGTCTCAGAGACATCTGGGACAACATTAAACGCACCAACATTTGAATTATAGGGGTTCCAGAAGAAGAAGAGAAAAAGAAAGGGACTGAGAGAATATTTGAAGAGATAATAGTTGAAAACTTCCCTAACATGGGAAAGGAAATAGTTAATCAAGTCCAGGAAGCACAGAGAGTCCCATACAGGATAAATCCAAGGAGAAATACGCCAAGACACATATTAATCAAACTGTCAAAAATTAAATACAGGGAAAACATATTAAAAGCAGCAAGGGAAAAACAACAAATAACACACAAGGGAATCCCCATAAGGTTAACAACTGACCTTTCAGCAGAAACTCTACAAGCCAGAAGGGGCTGGCAAGACATATTTAAAGTGATGAAGGAGAAAAACCTGCAACTAAGATTACTCAACCCAACAAGGATCTCATTCAGAGTTGATGGAGAAATTAAAACCTTTACAGACAAGCAAAAGCTTAGAGAGTCCAGCACCACCAAACTAGCTTTACAACAAATGCTAAAGGATCTTCTTTAGGCAAGAAACACAAGAGAAGGAAAAGACCTACAATAATGAACCCAAAACTATTAAGAAAATGGGAATAGGAACATACATATCGATAACTACCTTAAATGTAAATGGACTCAATGCTCCAACGAAAAGACACAGATTGGGTGAATGGATACAAAAACAAGACCCATATATATGCTGTCTACAAGCGACCCACTTCAGACCTAGAGACACATAGAGACTGAAAGTGAGGGGATAGAAAAAGATATTCCATGCAAATGGAAACCAAAAGAAAGCTGGAGTAGCAATTCTCATATCAGACAAAATAGACTTTAAAATAAAGACTATTACAAGAGACAAAGAAGGACACTACATAATGATCAAGGGATCGATCCAAGAAGAAGATATAACAATTGTAAATATTTATGCACCCAACATAGGAGCACCTCAATACATAAGGCAAATACTAACAGCCATAAAAGGGGAGATCGACAGTAACACATTCATAGTAGGGGACTTCACCACCCCACTTTCATCAATGGACAGATCATGCAAAATGAAAATAAATAAGGAAACACAAACTTTAAATGATACATTAAACAAGATGGACTTAATTGATATTTATAGGACATTCTATCCAAAAACAACAGAATACACATTTTTCTCAAGTGCACATGGAACATTCTCCAGGATAGATCATATCTTGGGTCACAAATCAAGCCTTGGTAAATTTAAGAAAATTGAAATAGTATCAAGCATCTTTTCCGACCACAACACTATGAGGCTAGATATCAATTACAGGAAAAGATCTGTAAAAAACACAAACACATGGATGCTAAACAATACACTACTTAATAACAAAGTGATCACTGAAGAAATCAAAGAGGAAATAAAAAAATACCTAGAAACAAATGACAATGGAGACACGACGACCCAAAACCTATGGGATGCGGCAAAAACAGTTCTAAGAGGGAAGTTTATAGCAATACAATCCTACCTTAAGAAACAGGAAACATCTCAATTAAACAAGCTAACCTTGCATGTAAAGCAGTTAGAGAAAGAAGAACAAAAAAACCCCAAAGTTAGCAGAAGGAAAGAAATCATAAAAATCAGATCAGAAATAAATGAAAAAGAAATGAAGGAAACGACAGCAAAGATCAATAAAACTAAAAGCTGGTTCTTTGAGAAGATAAACAAAATTGATAAACTATTAGCCAGACTCATCAAGAAAAAAAGGGAGAAGACTCAAATAAATAGAATTAGAAATGAAAAAGGAGAAGTAACAACTGACACTGCAGAAATACAGAAGATCATGAGAGATTACTATAAGCAACTCTATGCCAATAAAATGGACAACCTGGAAAAAATGGACAAATTCTTAGAAATGCACAACCTGCCAAGACGGAATCAGGAAGAAATAGAAAATATGAACAGACCAATCACAAGCACTGAAATTGAAACTGTGACTAAAAATCTTCCAACAAACAAAAGCCCAGGACCAGATGGCTTTACAGGCAAATTCTATCAAACATTTAGAGAAGAGCTAACACCTATCCTTCTCAAACTCTTCCAAGATATAGCTGAGGGCGGAACACTCCCAAACTCATTCTACGAGGCCACCATCACCTTGATACCAAAACCAGACAAGGATGTCACAAAGAAAGAAAACCACAGGCCAATATCACTGATGAACATAGATGCAAAAATCCTCAACAAAATACTAGCAAACAGAATCCAACAGCACATTAAAAGGATCATCCATCATGATCAAGTGGGGTTTATTCCAGGAATGCAAGGATTCTTCAATATACGCAAATCAATCAACGTGATACACCATATTAACAAACTGAAAGAGAAAAACCATATGATCATCTCAATAGATGCAGAGAAAACTTTCAACAAAATTCAACACCCATTTATGATAAAAACCCTGCAGAAAGTAGGCATAGAGGGAACTTTCCTCAACATAATAAAGGCCACATATGACAAACCCACAGCCAACATTGTCCTCAATGGTGAAAAACTGAAAGCATTTCCACTAAGATCAGGAACAAGACAAGGTTGCCCACTCTCACCGCTCTTATTCAACATAGTTTTAGCCACAGCAATCAGAGAAGAAAAGGAAATAAAAGGAATCCAAATCAGAAAAGAAGAAGTAAAGCTGTCACTGTTTGCAGATGACATGATACTATACATAGAGAATCCTAAAGATGCTACCAGAAAACTACTAGAGCTAATCAGTGAATCTGGTAAAGTAGCAGGATACAAAATGAATGCATAGAAATCTCTGGCATTCCTATACACTAATGATGAAAAATCTGAAAGTGAAATCAAGAAAACACTCCCATTTACCATTGCAACAAATATCTAGGAATAAACGTACCTAAGGAGACAAAAGACCTGTATGCAGAAAATTATAAGACACTGATGAAAGAAATTAAAGATGATACAAATAGATGGAGAGATATACCATGTTCCTGGATTGGAAGAATCAACATTGTGAAAATGACTCTACTACCCAAAGCAATCTACAGATTCAATGCAATCCCTATCAAACTACCACTGGCATTTTTCACAGAACTAGAACAAAAAATTTCACAATTTGTATGGAAAGACAAAAGACCCTGAATAGCCAAAGCAATCTTGAGAACAAAAAACGGAGCTGGAGGAATCAGGCTCCCTGACTTCAGACTACACTACAAAGCTACAGTAATCAAGACAGTATGGTACTGGCACAAAAACAGAAAGATAGATCAATGGAACAGGATCAAAAGCCCAGAGATAAATCCATGCACATATGGTCACCTTATCTTTGGTAAAGGAGGCAGGAATGTACAGTGCAGAAAGAACAGCCTCTTCAATAAGTGGTGCTGGGAATACTGGACAGGTACATGTAAAAGTATGAGATTAGATCACTCCCTAACACCATACACAAAAATAAGCTCAAAATGGATTAAGGACCTAAATGTAAGGCCAGAAACTATCAAACTCTTAGAGGAAAACATAGGCAGAACACTCTATGAAAGAAATCACAGCAAGCTCCTTTTTGACCCACCTCCTAGAGTAATGGAAATAAAAACAAAAATAAACAAATGGGACCTAATGAAACTTCAAAGCTTTTGCACAGCAAAGGAAATCATAATCAAGACCCAAAGACAACCCTCAGAATGGGAGAAAATATTTGCAAATGAAGCAACTGACAAAGGATTAATCTCCAAAATTTATAAGCAGCTCATGCAGCTCAATAACAAAAAAACGAACAACCCAATCCAAAAATGGGCAGAAGACCTAAACAGACATTTCTCCAAAGAACATATACAGACTGCCAACAAACACATGAAAGAATGCTCAACATCATTAATCATTAGAGAAATGCAAATCAAAACTACAATGAGATATCATCTCACACCAGTCAGAATGGCCATCATCAAAAAATCTAGAAACAATAAATGCTGGAGAGGGTATGGAGAAAAGGGAACACTCTTGCACTGCTGGTGGGAATGTGAATTGGTTCAGCCACTATGGAGAACAGTATGGAGGCTCCTTAAAAAACTATAAATAGAACTACCATATGACCCAGAATCCCACTACTGGGCATATACCCTGAGAAAACCATAATTCAAAAAGAGTCATGTACCAAAATGTTCATTGCAGCTCTATTTACAATAGCCCGGAGATGGAAACAACCTAAGTGTCCATCACCGGATGAATGGATAAAGAAGATGTGTCACATATATACAATGGAATATTACTCAGCCATAAAAAGAAACGAAATTGAGCTATTTGTAATGAGGCGGATGGACCTAGAGTCTGTCGTACAGAGTGAAGTAAATCAGAAAGAGAAAGACAAATACCGTATGCTAACACATATATATGAAATTTAAGAAAAAAGAAAAATGTCATGAAGAACCTAGGGGTAAGACAGGAATAAAGACACCGACCTACTAGAGAATGGACTTGAGGATATGGGGAGGGCGAAGGGTAAGCTGTGACATAGTGAGAGAGTGGCATGGACATATATACACTACCAAACGTAAAATATATAGCTAGTGGGAAGCAGCCGCATAGCACAGGGAGATCAGCTCGGTGCTTTGTGACCACCTAGAGGGGTGGGATAGGGAGGGTGGGAGGGAGGGAGACGCAAGAGGTAAGAGATATGGGAACATATGTATATGTATAACTGATTCACTTTGTTATAAAGCAGAAACTAACACACCTTTGTAAAGCAATTATACTCCAATAAAGATGCAAAAAAATTAAAAATTAAAAATAGAACTACCATGTGATCCAGCAATTCCACTTCTGGGTATCTATCCAAAGAAAAGAATAACAATAACTCAAAAAGATATATGCACCCTCATGTTCACTGCAGCATTATTTACACTTGCCAAGATACGGAAGCAACCTCAGTGTCCACCAATGGATGAATGGATAAAGAAGATGTAGTATATATATACAATGGAATATTATTTTGCGTTAAAAAGAATGAAATATTGCCATTTGCAACAACATGAAAAGACCTTAAGGGCATTACACTATAGAAAATATGTCAGGAGCAGGTGGGGCAAAAATAGATTTAAAAATATAAGTGAAATAAGTCAGAGGAAGACAAATACTGTATGATCTCACTTATATATGGAATCTAAAAACAAACAAACAAAAAACCAAGCTCATAGATACAGAGAACAGACTGGTGGTTGCCGGGGCTGGGGGCAAGGAGTAGACAATATGGGAGAAGGGGAACAAAATTTCAGTTATAAAATAAGTCATGCGGGCTTCCCTGGTGGCGCAGTGGTTGAGAGTCCGCCTGCCGATGCAGGGGACACAGTCCGGGAAGATCCCATATGCCGCGGAGCGGCTGGGCCCGTGAGCCATGGCCGCTGTGCCTGCGCGTCCGGAGCCTGTGCTCCGCAACAGGAGAGGCCACAACAGTGAGAGGCCCGCGTACCGCAAAAAAAAAAAAGTCATGCAGATGTAATGTACAGCGCAGTGACTACAGTTAATAATACTGTACTGTATATTTGAAAGTTGCTAAGAGAATAGACCTTAAAAGTTCTCATCACAAGAAAAGAAAATTCTGTAACTGTGTATGGTAACAGATTAGACTTATTTTGATGATCATTTTGCAAAATATACAAATACTGAATTGTTATGTTGTACACCTGAAACTAATATAATGTTGTATGTCAATTATTAAAAAAAAAAAATGGAGTTTGACTTCTGAGTCTAGGTCATAAAAAACATTGCTGCTTCCACCGTACTCCTTCTTCCCCTCTCATTTGCTCTCTCATTTGCCAGATGCCACATTGTGAGAAGCCCTCTGAAGAGGAGGACCACATGGAAAGGAACTGAAAGACACCTCTGACCAACAACCAGCAAGAGAATGAATCTTGTCAACAAGCACATGCGTGAGCTTGGAAAGAGACCCACCCCCACCCCCACCCCACCCCCGTTGAGCCTTAAAGTACCTGTGACACCTTGATTTGCAATCTTGTGACAGACTGAGCCAGAAGACCCAGATGAGCCACACCTGAATTCCTAACCCACAGATACCATGAGATAATATATGGTTCTTGCTTCAAGCCACTAAGTTGTGGGGTAATTCATTACACCACAATAGATAATTTATATGTTATCTCTGATTCATGAGTCTGATTTGAGAAACTAATTGTGTTATCTCAAGTGCCTCCTCTGTTCCAGACCCTGTTCTAAGTGCTCTGGAACCATCAATTAAGTAGACAAACTCCTTTGCCTTTATGGAGCTTACACTCTAATGAAGAGAAAAAGAAAACAAGAATAAATAAGTAAATAGTATATTTGAAGGTGATAAGTGCTATGGAAAAAAGATAATATAGGGCAAGGTAAGGAGGAGTGGTTGGGGCAGTGTAAAGAAAGACAGCCATGTGGATACTTGAGGGAAAAGCATTCCAGTGGAAGAAACATAATATAAAGGCTTTGAGGTAAAAATATGCCTGGCATGCAGGAGAAATAGCAAGACCAGTGTGGCAAGGGAACAAGCGGAGAATAATAACAAGCGGAGAATAATAACAAGCAGAGAATAACAGGAAATAAGATTGGAGGGGGGTTGAATAAATAGCATAGGCCCAGTAGGTCACACTGGCTTTTATTCTGAATGAAATGGGGAGCCATCAGAGGAGTCCCATGATCTGAATTGTGTTTTTAAAGGATCATTCTGTCTGCTGTATTGAGAATAGACAGCAGGAGAGCAAGGGGGAAGTGCTAGGAAATAAGAGACTCCTAAGAAATATCAGCCCCCTTATCTACCTCTCTAACTATAGTGGTCATACTCTACCCCAGCTCAATGTTTTTTGATGCAAAATAAAGCATTGGTTTTGCCTTTTTGCTTTAAATCCTAGATAACAACAAAGGCAGAAGGCCATGTGAGGAAGCACCAGCCTCTATCTAGGAGGAGCTGAGTAAAGTTAGCATCTTCAGTCAATGAAGGAATCAAAGTAATAAGAATTCTCGCTAGCAAAGACTGTTCCTATCTTATACCTAAGATATACACAGTATGTTTCAGTAAATTAATGCTCATGGTAATTGTCTTTTCACTTTTATTATTTCAATTTACAAATCAATTAAAGACACTATTTTAAAAATTCTCATTATCTATTCCATAAAGTACTAGTATTTACCACAAACAAACCATGAACTCTGCACAGGTTATCACATTAGAAATTTTAACTACTTCCCATCTTCATATTTGCTGTTTTTAATCTAAACTGATGCAAGCCAGTGTGCAATGCAAAGAACTGGCCTCTGCTGCCCCCTACTGGAATCACATCTTGCTACCTAAATCTCCCACAAACAAAATCTGAGATCCACAAAATGCAGCCAGGCAAATAAGGCTCGGTTGAAATACTGCTGGAATTTTACCACCACTCTGGAAAACCAAGCAGTTATATATATAAAGTCCCAACTCTTATATATAAACTCCCAACTGTTTAAATATACACAGTTATATATAAGCTCCCGTCTTCCACCCACAGACCCCTACTGCCCAAATAAAAGCATTTTAAAAATTAGGAGTATCTGATATGTAAGGACTTTCCATTCCCAAATCCTTTTTATTTTCAACTGAGCATTTTTATAAGAAATAGAAGAGCTTGGTTTTATGAGTACTAAAAACTACAAGCCCTAAAGACATTCGCTTTTAAGTGGTAGAATGTATCACAGAACACGGCTTTAAAAAAACTATATTCATATTCCTTGCCTCACTTGTTTCCTAAACGAGATCATTTTGTTAAAAGGGGTGTGGATAGTTAAGAAAACAAATTTCTCTCAATTACTAAAGATCAAAAGAATTTTAAACAGGTGAACAAATTAAAACAGAATAAAGCACTTAAGGCAACAAGTACCTAAACCACCCTTTATTTTTAGCTAAAACACAGTAAAGGAAAAAAACAGATTCCCCAAACCTTAGCTATTTTGCCACAAAGCAGTGAATTCATTTCTCAATATTCATATAGTATAGTTCACTTCCAAAAGCAAACACTATCTGGCAACCTAGTTTTAATTACAGCATATATACAGGATTTTAATTAGTTTCAAGCTTTAATTTAGCTTTTATTCAATTCAATTATCCAGTCTGATGGCCCACAAAAGTTCTAATTTATCTCTAAGCCCATTAATGGTAACTTTTTGCAGTTTGGTTCTTTTTTTTATTAGACTGACAAAGAAAAAATAAGCATTACATATCCTAAACTTTTCCACTAACTATACATCTAAAATAGTTCAAAATATTTTTAATTGGTTACAAAGGGTCAAACAAGCTTGTACTTTAAAAATCAATGACCATATTAGAAACTACATTATAATAGTTTTTCAAATTGGTATTCTCTCTTCAAACACAATCATTGTGATGTTGTACCTCCTCTTCACCTTGAGTCATTAAAACCAATTTAATGCTTACCATGGCATGTTCAACTACATAAGATTTTTAACAACTTCTCCAGGAACCAAGCACCCTGAAATATTTCCCCTTCTTGAAACTTTTCCTGATATACTGAGATGTCAAATAATCTTCATATAGGATGAATAATTTTAAAATACTGCTAAATGTATTCTATAAAGGAATCAGTTTAACCTGTCCATGCCCACACCATTGGCACATCTAAAAAAGCCTGTCTGGCCTGGTCCAATACACTAATGAGAGATGATATCCACCAACCTCACCTATCCAGAGGCCCACAGGGCCATGAAATGCAAATGTGTGCAGAGATAAATGTACAAATTCATACATGCTACACATTTACTGAGGAGAATTAAACAGTGTATTAATTCCACCAACCACTACTAATGACTTCTCTAAATATCTCACTATGAAAGATAATCCAAACATGTATCCAACACAAAGACCACTGATGCACCATGTACCTTCTTACAAAATGGAAAACAAAGCTGCTGTTCTACCTATGTCCCATTTACTTAGATCCCACTAGAAACCAAAAGGTTACCAGTCTAAAGACAAGTCTGTCTGAATGTACAATGAAATCATACACAGAGCCTAGTTCTAACTCTATTACTTGCTCAAATTATATAATTACAATAAAAAAGACTTACTTTTGAATCCTCTAGTACAATCCTACTGTTAAATAGTTTTATCTTTCACTATTGTACTATTCTCTCCTTTCCTTCTTCATGCTGGTCAAAAGAAATGCTTTTAATTTAAATGAGTACATTTTGATCATAGCCCACGTTTAACAGCCCAAAGGGTAAATCTGAATCAATCGAAAAATGTTTAAACATTAAAACAGTTTATGAAAATTAGAAAATTATAGGAAGAAGGAGCTCTATATCTTGTTAGGCTGTAGAACAGGAAAAACCTCCACTTCAACTGAAACAACGACAAAATTGACCAAATACAAACAAAAAAACTTTTTCCCTTTAAAGCCATCCAAGAACAGTAGATACAAAGAAATTTATGAGACTCAACTCCAAAGGGACTTCCTAGATAAGCAAAGGATAGAGGACACATTCAAACTTGAGGCCACTGGCTGAAATGGGTGCAGGGCAGGTAGAAAAGCAAGCCTGCTGGCGAATGACAGACTTTGCTTAGATGAGGATTTCTTCTTTTTTTTTTAAGATTTATTTATTATTTACTTATTTTTGTCTGCATCAGGTCTTTTAGTTGCGGCATGAGGAATCTTCGTTGAGGCATGTGCCGCACGGGCTCTTCATTGCAGTGCACAGACTCTTTGTCGCAGTGCGCGGGCTTCTCTCTAGTTGCAGAGTGTGGGTTTTTTCTCTTCTCTAGTTGTGGCGCACTGGCTCCAGGGTGCGTGGGCTCTGTAGTGTGCAGCACGCGGGCTCTCTAGTCGAGGAGCACGCAAGCTCAGCAGTTGTGGCACACAGGCTTAGTTGCCCCACGGCATGTGGGATCTTACTTCCCTGACCAGGGATCAAACCCGTGCCCCCTGCATTGCAAGGTGAATTCTTTACCACTGGACCACCAAGGAAGTCCCTAGATGAGGATTTAAATCTTGGGTCTTAAAGATCCTGCCATCCCTGGGAACTCATTAAATAGAAGTTGGTGGCTTAATAATCAGAAGTAACTTGGTCCATTTAAACCAACAGTTGGTGTCTCTTCCATCATTAAGCATTAATGTCTCACTGACATCCATATTATAAATACTCATGCAGTTTTGATGAGAAAGAAAATGTAAAACCAAAGAGATAGTACATCATAACCAATCACAACCTTATTGTGATTATTATTTAGGTTGTTTCCAGTTTTCTTTTTTAAACAAAATATACCCACATTTGAAGAACCTCATATTTGAATCTATGTGAGGTAAAAATGCCTGTTAATAAGCTCACACCTCAAAAACCTACAGAAATCTCTGAAATAAAACTTTCCTTTAGTTAGTAGGGGGGTTTATGTGACTCAGAAAGATTATAACCTCTCAGGAGACAAAAATGTCTATTTCTCTTTGCATGTGTAAACCTGAGAGTTGCCATGTGTTCTCATGACTGCAACAAAATTAGAGATAGGAGTAAATAATCAATCACATTCTACTGAAATTATGCATTTTATTGTCTGTATTCCCTCCAGGTTTCAAGATGAACGAGGTCAGGAATCATGTCTGTTTTGCTCGTTTTACCTCCTACTATGTACAATGCCTGGCACTTAATATGTATTTGTTAAATCCATATAGAAAAAATGAATGAGTGAATCCAGATTACTTTCAGCTCTAATGTCTTTATGATTTTCTATTTTATGGTTTTATTATATGAATCTATGGTTCTTTGGTTCAACAATTTTAAGTAAAATGTATTTTAAACATATACCAGTAGTATTCAAAAGAACTTTTCACAATGATGGAAATGTTCTATACCTGCTCTGTTCAAGATGTGGTATTAGCAGTTTAAATGTGAGTAGTGTGACTGAGAAACTGTATTTTTATTTTAATTTAATTTTACTTAATTGAAATTTAAATAGCCACATGTTGCAAGTGGCTGCAATACTGCATGGCACACAGACCATTCCTTAACTTTAGGAAACAATGTTTTACAACTGACTAGGGGCTCAGTGTTTGGAGATGCTTATGGAAAGGATCACATTTTACGATATGGACACATAGAACTCTTGTATTTTCTAGTAGTCCCTCCCTCAAAAAAAATTATCAAGAGTAGTTGGGATTTGAGTCTGAGTTAAAATACAGAAAGATATATTATATAGCACATAGTTAACAGAGGAAGAAATATCTTGTATCAAGTTGCCTCCCAAGAACTTGTATCTGCCAATCAAAACTGAACCCAACTGTTTCTCCTCTGTGAAGTTTTCTTCTCTACTTCCACAGGAGCTCCATAAAACTTCTGTCAATACCTCTAATACTGTATATGCCTCTACTATAGACCGTTTTCAAGGTACTAAAACATCCTTAATGGAATGGACACTATATCTTATTTTCATGCAGAAGCTCACACCAGGCCTAATCCAGTACCTCACACGTGGTTGGTCTTTCATGAATGGTTACTTAGTGAAAAAGATTGAAATCCGGGGTCAAAAAATCTGAATTCTAGTTCTGTTTCTGCCATATACTTAGTGATTTTGGGTCTAACACTTAATTGGTTATTTCCAATTCTTACCATTACAAATGTCAGTAAGATGAACACCTTTATAGAAACTTTATTAAGATCAATTTCTGGACATGGAATTACTGAAGCAAAAGGAAGAACTCTAAGGCTTTTGATAAGTACTACCAAATATTACCCATAAAGATGCTAACATTTATAATTCTACCTGCAGCACACATCTCCCAACTTCACTGCAACCTCAATGGCAATGATATAGCACGTTATCCTTTTCATTCATTCATATACCTTTCTATGCTCTTTCCTCCCAAATGACTGACTTTGCTATATTCTTTTCCAAATAGCTCCCCCACATTCATGAGCAAACACAGGATACTTTTACTGGGGGTGGGGGGAGGTGAAAAGGGAGTATTTGGGAGTAGCCTCCAGCAATGCCTCTAATTCCCACACTAGAAAAAAGGAAAAGAGAAATCTATGACTCAAAACCACCTTGTCTCTTATTAGAACCTATACCAGAGAAGGTAAGAGCACAGATCTAGATTACAGGAGTCAGACTGCCTTGGTTCAAATCCTGGCTCTATGGATTTTCACACAAAATGTTTAACTGCTCAGAACACTCAAGTTTTGTCATCTGAAAACAGAGATTGAATAAACAGTCTTATACCTCATCAAAGAGATGATGTTCAGTGAGCAGTTCTAATGAAAAGCTTAGTAAGGGAAGAAAGTTAGAACAAAAACACTAAAAGAAGATCTTCATGGATTTTTCTCAGCCCTCATCATCAAGTCTCGGCCACAATGACTTAGCAAGAGCTGTCCACTTGCTAGCAACCAATGTCACAAAAATGTCAAACCAGCAGTCACTTACCTGAATTCCTCCATTCTTTGTTTGTACACAGTTCAGAAAGCACACTTTTTTGCTTAGATAAAACCAAAAGCAAAGAAATAGGCTGGCACACCTACCTGGCAGTTCTACCTGCTCTGTGAATATATGTGTTGGCATCCTCTGGACAATCAAACTGAAGAACCCAATTCACAGCTGGGAAATCTGTACAGAAGGAATATCAAGTTGAAAAACCAGTTCCAAGATCTTCCTGCTGCACTATTTTTATTTTATAATATTGCTTGCCAGGGCTTTCCATCACATCAAACTGATAGATATCATCTGTGGACACTATTAAAATTAATTGCATGAACCAAGAGATAATAAACACTTCTCTTCTTTGACAAACTGAACTAAAATTAATGACAGTGTTTGAATGTGAAGATTATTTTGTATCTGACAGAGGAGACAGACTGCTTTGTGTCACACAAATAACGAAATATCCTGATAGTTAATAACCTAAAAGAACCACTTCTTATGAGCTCCCAGTGAACTATGAAACTGGTTGATAAATTTTAATGAAAATTTACTTTTCCTGCTATTTCCATCTCCATTCAAATTAATGATGTCTTTTTAAATCCCTCTCCCCATTTCCTAGCAATAATTACTTCATATTTATTTCTGGCTGCAAAAGTTTCCATTCATTCCCAGAGATCCTGGTCTCAACAACTTAAGAGAATTACCTTTAGTCATTTATGGATTTTGCCATAAGGATTTCAGATCAATGTCTATCACAGAGAAAAAAGCTAAGGGAGGGAGGGAAGGAAGGAAAAAGAAAAAGAGAAATATTTGGGAAGATAATGATACCTATGGATACCTATGAGCATAAAAACTACAACCAAGTTATACAAGCTATTCAAAAGGGTTGAATCTATTTAAATGGGCATAACCCAAGAAAAACAGAAAAAATATATTTAGAACAATTCTCTCCCTTGGGACTTGAAGTAACCAGGTACCTCAGAAGGCAAGGATATATTTCAGGGTTGTAAAAAGGAAGATAGGTTGAAAGTAGCACTCAGATCCTCAGGTTCCCTCCAGGATCCTATACACTGGGTCTCCTGAAGAAAAGAGAAAGTCTTATTCTTGCGAAAGGCTTCAAGCCAAGACACCAGAGAGAGTGGAAAAAAGAGGCACCAGAGCCAGAGTGAAAACAGGGGTACTGAGTGTAAGTCTGAATGCTGACTGGGAGCCCTCTATGTCTACTTCCTTGCTAGGCTTCTAGAGAGCCAGCGGCAAGCTTAATCCTTCTGCTCAAGAGGTTGAAGTATTCTTATCTGGAGAGACTGAATGTTCAAAAAGAATACACTTTGACATCCTCGTCCTCCACAAGATGACCAACTCCGTCTAAATCCCCTCGCAATGAAGGCCGTTAGTCAACAAGCCTCATCCACATACAAATCACTTCAAATAAGCTTCTTGATGCCTCACTGTTACATATAATAAAAGCCTGTCAATTGCAGACAATCAAGAAAAGTCTCAAAAATGAAAAGACAGATAAAAGAGTAAAAATGAAACTCAACAGAAACAGAAACAATGTGAAGAGAACTTTAACCTAATATCGTCAGAGAGCTAAAACACTGCATCCATCAAATAAGAGTAAGAGGCTATAAAAAAGGAACTCTTGGTACTTCATTAAAATTTTAATCAGAAAAGTTGAAATATAAAATCAAGAAATCCCCCAGAAATAACAAGAAAAAGACAATGAAATGGCAACAGAAGAAACAGGAAAACTAGAGGATTGATCAAAGAGGTCAAATACTCTTCCAGAAAGAGAAAATAAGGGGGGAATGGGAAAATGTTATAAAAAAGGTGTGAGAAAGGAAACAAGCTAAGTACACAAATTTCCCATTAGTAAGCAGTAATTACATACTCAAAACAAATACTGAATATTTATTTAATCAAATCACCAAAGAAGCAATTCAGAAGTATATTTCCTGCAACTGAAACACATGAGTCCCTATTGTGTGCTGCTCAATACAGAAGGTATTCAAGTTTAAAATTTAATAGAATTAATAACTCAATCTTTCCTCATTGCACTGGACACATTTTAAGTGGTCAATTGTCACGTGTAGCTAGCAGCTATAGTATTAGACAGTGCAGACACAGAACATTTCAGTGATCAAAGAAAATTCTATTGAACACTGCTGGTCTAGATTGAAAAAATATACTGAATGCACCTATACAACAAATGGGACCTCACACTAAGGCACATTATCATAAAATTTCAGGACTCCATAGATAAACAGAAAACACTAAGAACAGCCAGAAAAAGAAAAGGGGGCTACAAAAAACAGAATCAGAAAGGCAAAGGTCTTTTCAACATAATACTGACTACCGTAAGACAATGGAGCACTATCTGCAAAATTCTAAGAGACAATTATTTCAACCTAGATTTCTATTCTCAATACAACTATCATTCAAGAATAGGACATTATCAGATATGCAACAATTCAAAAAATGTACCTCCCATGCACTCTTACTTCGGAAGCTATTAAAGAATGAGCTTTAGTTTAAAAAACAATAATAATAATAAATCAAGAAAGAGGAAGGGGACTTCCCTGGTGGCGCAGTGGTTAAGAATCCGCCTGCCAATGTAGGGGACAAAGGTTCAATCCCTGGTCTGGGAAGATCCCACAGGCTGCAGAGCAACTAAGCCCGCGAGCCACAACTACTGAAGCCTGTGCGCCTAGAGCCTGTGCTCTGCAGATGCCACCACAGTGAGAAGCTCGTGCACTGCAACGAAAAGTAGCCCCCATTTGCCACAACTAGAGAAAGACCATGTACAGCAATGAAGACCCAAATGAAAAGTCTCACGATGACAAACATGCATCAGGCTTATGGAGCAACCAGTCCAGATAAGAGCTGAAGACTTTTAAAAGGCTGCAACAAGGAGATCCCAAGGGAAAAAGAAACAGACTGTGTTTGAACTATTAGGAAACTAGGAATGTGACATCTGCTGGAACATCTGAGGAAAGTTAGAACAGGAAACACAAAACTAATTTTAACTCAATCATTAACTTGATATAAGAAATGTACTTAGAAATATGAAGCTAAATACCAAGAGAAATAATGGCTTCTGGAGAGTGAGGAGGGGTAGAGTACGGCTTGCTATGTCTCATAACTCATTTTTACCCATATCGCATATTATTCATTAAGAAATAAAACTGAGAAAAATTAAGAATAAAGTTTAAAAAAGATACTGGTGTACTCTAAAGAAACTCCTGGACATACTATGAGATATACTACATAAATACACTGGAACTTTATACACTGACATGGAAAGCCTTGGAAAGCAAGTCATAGACTGGTATGTATAATATTATTTTATACACTTCATAAACACATAAGATAATACTATATATTGCTCATGAATACATTCATATAAGCTTTTTAAAATAAACTAGGAGAGATTCTTGACATTTTTTGTGCCACAGTTAAAACCTATGAACCCCTTTTCAGAATATTTTTTAAATGCATAAAGTAAAACATATAGGATTATAAGAGAAAGCAATTATAATGAAATAAACATTTTTATTGACTTTTTTATATAGCAATGTATATGCTTATTTACTAACATATTAAATAACACAACCTAGCTGTATATCTAATAACTACCATAATATCAAAATAGTACTAAGTGTAAATAATATTCCAAGATATCTACAGAAACTGTAATGTAAAATGAAAATATCTATGATTTTCAATTGATGACAAAGTTACAAGTACTACCACAACAGTTCACTGCTTACATTTATAATTGAAGGAAATGCTAAATCTCAGTTAAAGGTTAGTGAATATATGTAATTTTTTCCCCATCTAAGTTCACAGACACCCTGAATTCTATCATAGACAAGAAGTGAAGAGCCTTCAATTAAAAGGTTACCGACCAACTATATGACAGTAAACATGTCTATGGAAAGGAGGAGAGGGAAAATAGTGAGACTGGGAAAGGGTACAAAAAGGATTTCAACTACATCTACTAAATATTTGGTTTCTTTAACAAACTGCAAGGAAAATATGACAAAACAGTAATATCTGTTCACTGTGATATATCAATATACAGAATACATGTTATATATGCAATATAATTAATTGCTTATTTTGACCTAAACTATTTTAGGTTCAAAAATCGGGAGGGGAAGGGTGGAATCAGAGTGTAATATAAGTAGATACAAACATAACTAAAATGTTTCAAAACAGTACATTCAAAACAGTGATGAGGAGCAGGGGGTGGGGGAGGGTAGTTGGAATGAGTTACTGTGGAGCTGAGAAAATAACCTAGAGAGCTTTAAAAATATGCATACTTAACTACTGCTGCCAGTCACATGGGAATGAACTTTATGATGACTGAGATATGCTTTAAAATACTCCCAGAGGGATGGAAGATGGGGAGCTAAGTGGGTGGTCATGAGAAAGATAACTGCTCAAACTGGGTAATATGTATATGAGGGTACTTTAGACTCAATCTCTGTGTATGTTTAAAATTTACCATAATAATTAATGTAATAAAATTAGGTGTTTGAAGAATTCAAATTACCACTTATTTATCCTTATCTTTTGTTCTTGCCTCTAAACTAGTTATCCTCTGTAATTACTTCCATACCCCATCCCATCCCCACAAAGCCATCAGTTGTATGATATTATAATGGCTTTTTGAAAGTTTAAACACATTAAATGTAATGATTTTAAAATAAAAATTAGAATGGTTGGAGCAAAGATGTACTTCACTGATTTTTCTTGTTAAGTAAATTATAGTATTTGTCAGTTTCCAATTTTTTTTCACATCTTTAAATTTTTAATTCTCCTTTGATCCTGTAGACTCCTCGGATTCTATGATGTAATTATTATCATGAAACAATAAGAGCACAAAAGATGAAGACATTACAAAAATTTTCACTGACATATCCTTAGTGTTAGTCATCCCAGTTATCAATTTACTTAATTTTCTTTTATAAAATAAGAAAGCCCAATTATTTGAGTCAAACTATTTGAATTACCAGAATACACCCATTTATAAGCCCATGATCACAGAACATTTTCTCAAAAGAAGTTTTCTTACCCAGTCCCCTGGCTGCAAGATCAGTAGCAAAGAGTACTGCAGCTCTCTTGCCAACAAATTCGTCATAGACTTCCATTCTTCTCATCTGCTGCTGTCGACCATGCAGGGCAAGGATAGAAATGCCAGGACGTAGCCGGCAGAATACTCGGTACAGATACTGAACCTAGGCATTTACAGAAAAATGATTTTGGTAGTACTTCTGGGTAGCAGCAGGAAGTAAGCTTGCAAGATGAACAGAAAAATGCATTACAGAGCACAGGTTCATCAATTAAAGTACAGAGCACAGAAAGGGAAATGTAGTCTAGAGCTGTGGTCTTCAAACAAAGCTGTGGTCTTTGAACATTTTTGCTCACATTATTTCCTAAAAGAATTTTGAAAAAAATATGCCCTCCTTACACTTTTAAGCTAGTATCTGACATTCTTCCAAATTTAAGTGGTTGCAAAGAATGTAATTTCTGGTATATTTAAATATATTTTAAAATAAAGACTTACCTCTTATAAATGTATCCAATTGATTCTAAATAGCAGAGCAATATGATATCCACTACCAGTTATTTAAAAATATATAAAAATAATGGGGAAGCCTACGCATGTGTGGGGCAGGACCCCTCAATTTTGCTGCGAACCTAAGACTGCTCTAAAACAAAGTCTTTAAAAAAGGAAGATTACTAACAAAATGTGAGGAACCTCTTCCTTAACAGAAAAATTTTACATCATTTCTTTTCTTCCTTGAATTCATATTTCTATTTCCTGACCTCACAGAATTTTATCTTGTTTTATGCTCGCAAGTCTCTTATTGATCACTTTATCACAATTTGTGATTTTCTACAACAAAACTATGTATATGTAAGTTTTAACTTTAATTTCCTGTAGCCGTAAAGCTGCATTAAAAGTTCTCAGACTCAGGTACTATTATAATTATTAGTATAGAACTGGCCGAAACAAAAAAATGTTAAAAATTGATTTAAAAAACTGTTAAACATAAAAAATAAAATTCTATTATAAATATCTCTCTTAATACATGAGACAAGATAGAGCTGTTGCTTTAGTTTTATTTTTCTTTAGTTTACGTACTTATAAATGAATACCACTGGTTGCTATACTGAGGCAGAGTACAGCATCATTTTATTCCTATTTCTCTAACACAGGTGTTAAGAAAATCTCTTCATGAAAATATAGAAAATGGACTGGAAGGGACCTTAACTTTCTGAACTCCTATAAAATATGTCAGAAACATGATGATAAATTACAAATAATTTTATCTATCAGCTAATAACTCCATTAAGTCTTCCTTTGGATTTTGTTGAAAGTAAAGAATGGGAAACCACCTAAATTGCAAAATGACTTGTTACTCCAAAATTAAAGTTATTCACTTTCTCAAACAATATTCTAGTGCTAGGAAGGTTCTCTGATCCTGAGACAATGCACCAGTAAGACTAGGGATAGAGGGACTCCTGCCTTTCCTTTGTAACGTTTTTAAAAGGGCTAACATGAAAGCGGAGATGAGAAAGAAGAGCCCACAGACCAGACCACAGATGTACTCTCAGGCAACCCAATCTCAGAAAAGCATATATGGAAATTGAAGAACTATTAAAATGGAAGATCAACCAAGAGGCTAAGAGAAAGTTAAGCACGGTTTAAACTGCACTGTAACATGATGGGTGGTGAGAAGTGGTAAAACTAATGAGAACTGTCAACAGATTGAATATGAGTTGAAGACAAGCAAGAATTAAGGATTCCGTCATTTAATGAGATGGGGAAGAGTTAGAGGGAGCAGAACTTAGGGATAGGAAATCTTAAAACTGCTTTTCCTATGTTAAATTTAAGATGCCCTCTAGACACCCAACTGGAAATATCTAGTAGTCAAGTGGATAAACAAGTTTGGGGCTCAGAAAAGAAGTCAGGGCTTAGGATGTAGATTTAGCAGTTGTTAGAATACAGATGGCATTTAAAGCCATGGAATTAAAGAGGTATAGAAAGAGTATAGCTCGAGAAAGGGCAGAGTATACTCTGCCCACTGTGAAGAGGAAAAGCAGAGTATTACGGAGTAAAAACTTTATAAACATTAACTCTTAAAATTATTTCCTTGTACACAGATACGAAAAACATCCTTTCTTTAGAAGATATAAAATTCTAAAAATCTAAAAGAAGTCCTAAAAAATCTGAAGTCATTCTTTACATGGAAAAATAATGAGGTTCTGTGCTTTCCCCCAAAAACAGACCACTACTTATCTTCCGCATAAGCTGGAGGAAAACTCACTGCATATTTGTCATGCTAAGCTATTGCAAAAGCTATAAATCTAGAATCAACCTACTATATACCAACAACTATATGTCATCAGGAAATCTGAAATACAGTAGAAGAAAAGTGACACACAAAATCAACCACAGTTTCTTCTCTTTAAGGGAAAAGACCACGTTTTCTTATACATCACTAAATCCGTTACTTATAAGCATATGACTAGTGTTTAAGAAATGCTGATAAACTAAATAAAGATATAAACAAAACACTACAGAATGATAGAGGAAGGTGCAGTTCATTGTCACAAGGGGGTTGGGGAGTGTCAGAAAAGGACTTTCAGTTACAACAGTTGAGCTTAATCTTAAAGGATATTAAATATTCCTCCAGAATTAGGATGGAGGGATGCAGGGAGATCAGCATGAACAAAGATACAGAGGCATGGAAATAAATGGCATATTCAGTTCGGTATTCACGGAGGGTAAGGTAGACATGAGGTTATAAAGACCTCTAGTTAGTCTAGCCATTCAATTGTTGGTTCTACCAATATTTATTGAGGACTACTATGTTCTAAGTATTGTGCTAGGTGTTAACAATACTGAAGTAAAAACGGACAGTTTCTGCCCTTCCTTATTGAGCTTACAGTCTCATCCATGGGTTCCTTTAAAAATGAAGACGCCAAGATTTTCATTATCTACAAATCCCTCCACATTTAGCACTGTATTTATTAAAATAGACAAATAGCATTTTCAAACAGAAATTTGATATTTTTAAAGGGACAATTCAACACGAATAACTTAAGAAAAATAAACACTAGGTACCTCTTTACAACTGGAGAAAAATACAATACTTTTCTTCTTCAGGTGGCTTCTCAAAAAGGAATACAGCACACTTATTTTTTGCTGCAGCTCACAGACTATGTAGTTCTGTTCCAAAGTGGCAGGGGTGCTTATGGAAATAAGAGGGAAAATGTTAAAAATATGCCATGTTGGTAATTTTGAAATCCAGACCAAAAAACAAATGTTAACAGTGGCATGCCTCTCAAGCAAATTTTTCAGACACACACATACATACATACCCCCAAAAACAACCTCTCTACTGTCCCTTAGGAAATGAATACAACACATGACCAAAATACATACAAAATCCCTTATAGATTATGTACCAAAAATATACATGCAAACAGGGGTCACCTCTGCAAAAGTAGGGTCAAGGATCAACTTAAGGGCATGATGGAACTTGCTGGGCAGATGGTACTGTTCTACTTCTTAGCAGGGCCTTGGGTTACAGAGACATACACATTTATCAAAACTCAGTAAATGTACTCTTAATTTGTTCGTTTGTTCGCACTGTATGTAAATCTTACATCAAAAAAGAAAATCTCTATACAAATACTGAACTCTAGTTAGTGATATGTGTACTGAAATATTTAGGGGAAGTGTACAGATATCTGAAAATTACTTTGAAATGCATCAAAAATAAGATGGGTTGATATACAGAGGGATGGGTATAGGGTTTTCACTGCAAAATTCTTTCAATTGTGCTGCGTGTTTGAAATTTCTCATAATAAAAATGTTGGCGAGAAACATACATGCATTTACTCTTTGAACTAATAAAACTACTTTAAGGATTCTGTTCCAAAAAATAATCTGGTAAAAACACAAAAAGATACAGTATTATTTACAAAGAAAAAAAGATGGAAATTAACCCATATGTAGTAGAAAATTTGTGTAATGAACTATTGTACACAATAATGTATCATGCAACTGCAAAAAAAGGAATGAGGAATATATATAGTGCCATGGTATGATCTCTAGGGCATATTGTTAAGTGAAAGAAGCAAAGAAGAATAGTACATAAAATTTGGTATCATTTATCAGAGTGAAGGTATATATACATTCATGCACACACAGGCAACCCTGTGGGTGTATCTGTTTGTATAAAGAGGAAAAAAAAGAGCAACATATAGCAATATAAAGGAAACACACTGGTGTACTTCTTCTACGTATACTCTGATATACAACTCAGAAAGATTCAATCCTGATTTTTCTGGTCCTTTGTAATTTGAGAGTAAATATTCTTTTACGCCTTAAAATATTCTTGACCATAATCTCTCAGGATATATTAACCAAACCGTTAAGTTGCTAAAGGGGAAAATTCAATAATGATATTAAATAAAATTCACAATAGCATCTGCTTTTTATAGTGCTTCTGTTGAATTTGAAATTACAGAGTACTGCAGTCATTATCATATAACCTCCAGTTTTGTAAATTATGTTGCTAAATACCTGTCTTCCAATATGTTTTCTGATAGTCACATTTTTTTACAAATGATGGAACTGCTTTCTAGAATCATTTATGAAATAAACAGTTTTTGCATTCATTTTTTTCTAACTAACTCCATGATCTACAGATAATGACCAACTATTATCTACAGAAACTGGGAACAGGGATAATATGTACAATTAATTTACACTGTAGAGACCACCTAATGATTGAAAAATTAGTGTCAGGTAAAGATAAAAACAGGCAGAAAGGAAAGAGCAAAGAGAACAATGAATAAAATTGAAAGACCTAGACAGTCTTTAGATTATCAAATTAATTGTACCAAGAATTTCAAGAGCTGTCTCGACACAAACTTACAAACAAAAACTAGTGTCTACTCAATGGTAAGCCAAGGAGGAAACTGTACCTCAAATATCTCTTGCTATCCCATTCCTAAGGAGTTCTTGATAACCAAAGCTACCAGAACTCAGATTCTCCAAAGTTTATCCACTAGGATCACCTGGAAGCATAGAATCTAGCCTCTTCTCAGGCTTTTTTTAATCCTAGACATCTATTGGTTGAACAAGGTCAAGGTGGGCCTCAATGCCCATATCCCCTGTATTTAAAGACTTTCCAAGAAACCCAATTTGTTTTCCCAATATATTTCTTTTTAGACTAACATTTCACAGCAAGAAATGAAAGTTAAGGTAGAGATGATGGTAGAGTTGAGTCCATATTGAGATCTTCAATACAGATTCAATTTAAATTCACTGGAAAACATTTCTGGAAGTCAAGTATGTCCACAGTCTGCATGTATGTGCGTATGATTCATACCAAACATATATACACTTCCAGCAGTCATAATATCAAAATACACTTTAAAACATATTTCCCCCAACCCATTTACACCTCTCTCTCTCTCTCTAACACACACACACACACACACACACACACGCACACACCTTTTACTGTCACATAGACACACATACCTTACTTTCCAGTTTTAGTGAGACCAACACAAAACCTTGCTGCAATGTTTTAAATAGAAAGGTATTTTGCTAAATATTAATGCAGTTGATAAAATGTGTTCCATAGCATATTAGTCCCACATAATACAGCTAAAAAGAATGATTCTGTACCAACATAATTTCAGTAAATGCAGAAAGCTTTATTCATCTCCCACTGCTTTGAAGAATCACAATGTCCAAGAAAATATTAAAGGTTCTGAGAAGTCTTGAAGAACACTGCTTTACCTTAACTCAACATTTACTATTTATCTATCTAGGTATGCATTTCCCCACCTCACCCCTATTTTATGGGGGAATTTGTTCCCCACACCACATTTTGGAAAATAGTGCATTAGAGTAGTCACACATTTAAAGGTGCATAGAGAATTTAAATAATTTTTACCAATATACTTTCTATGCTTTGCATATTTAATCAACAATATAAAATAATGTTTTCTTTCCTAGAAAAGTAGTATTAATTTGAAAGGTCAAATTCTTAATCTAAAAAGAGAGAACACTGATTGTGATTGAATCAAATATGGTTTCAAATAGTACATACCTGTATTTTGCTTTTTCATGAACCCAAACATACTCAGGGTTTTTCAAACTCAAGCGTGCAAGGTCCTTTACAGATTTGGTTTGTGTAGCTGAGAAAAGCAAAGTCTGACGTTTCTTGGGAAGGTTTTCAATAATAGCATTCATGGTATCAGCAAAGCCCATATCCAAGATTCTATCTGCTTCATCAAGAACTAAAAAGAGAGATGCAAGCTGAACAACAATATTTAAGATACACGTTAGGCTAAATGCAATATGGTATTCTGCACTGGATTCTAGAACAGAAAAAGGAAATTCGTGGAAAAACTGGTAAAATCGAAAAAAAGTCTGTATATTAAATAAATATGCCAATGTTAATCACTTAGTTTTGGCAAAGGTACCAAAGTTATATAAGATGTTACACTGGGGGGAAATGAGGGACGGAAGGATATAGAGGAACGTTCTGAACTATCACTGCAACTTTTCTATAAATCTAGAATTATTTCGAAGTTGATTTTAAAAAATACACATTAGGTAACATCATAAGTAGATGTACCTTAAAAGATAACTCTTAGCAGTGTCAAATACTGAGGTGTCTAATTTCATACAGAAAAGAGGGCTTATCTCTTTCTATTTTGATTTAAAAATGGTCTCAGTGAAAACAGTAATTCAAAAAGTTACATGAAGCAGAAACTAACACACCACTGTAAAGCAATTATACTCCAATAATGTTAAAAAAAAAAAAAGTTACACGTACCACAATGTTCACTGCAGCACTACTGACAATAGCCAGGACATGGAAGCAACCTAAATGTCCATCAACAAATGAATGGATAAAGAAGATGTGGCACATATATACAATGGAATATTACTCATCCATAAAAAGGAATGAAATTGAGTTATTTGTAATGAGGTAGATGGACTTAGAGTCTGTCATACAGAGTGAAGTAAGTCAGAAAAAGAAAAACAAATACCGTATGCTAACACACACATACGGAATCTTAAAAAACAGTACTGATGAACCTAGTGGCAGGGCAAGAATAAAGGTGGAAATGTAGAGAACGAACTTGAGGACACAGGGCAGGGGAAGGGGAAACTGGGACGAAGTGAGAGAGTAGCATTGAAAATATGTACACTACCAAATGTAAAATGGATGCCTAGTGGGAAACTGCTGCATAGCACAGGGAGATCAGCTTGATGCTTTGTGACGACCGAGAGGGGTGGGATAGGGAGGGTGGGAGGGAGGCTCAAGAGAGAGGGGATATGGGGATATATGTATACATGTAGCTGATTCACTTTGTTATACAGCAGAAACTAACACAACATTATAAAGCAATTATACTCCAATAAAGATATTAAAAAACAAAAGTCTGAGTTGTACTCTCTGGATTTAGAACCATATGCCAAAAAATTGCTTTAAGTTATTTCTCAGATTTTTAGTCACAATATTTATTCAATAAAATATTTCTATCATTAAAATTTATGAGCGCTCACTCCTAAGCCTGAGATTTTTTTCATTAGAGATATATTAGACTCACCTAACATCTGGAGATTGGTAGCATGAAAACATATCGTTTCATCCATGTGTTGAAGAAGCCGACCCGGTGTGCAAACAAGTATATTTATGTTATTGATCCTCTCAGCTTCGTGTTTCAGATCCTGAGAACAGTTGTTTCTTTTGATTACACAGACCCATCACTGAGCAGCCTGTGTACCAAAACTATACAAGCCATCTGCATGTGGCATTTCATCATAGCAATGTAAATACTCTAGAAGTAAATGTAATTTCTCCCTTCTATTTTTATAGCACATCCAAATTTCTGGGCTAAAAAAAAGTCCTTAGTGAAGACCTAAGGAGTTCAGAGCTCCTCTAGATTCTTAATCATATCTGGGATCTTGAAGCCAAGAAAAATATATGACTGCTCCAAGTCTCTATTTCCTCCTGTGTCTGCCAGAACCCACTTAAAAACTAGAATTATACCCATTCTTTTAAGTCAGAACCCAGGGGCACTGAACAGGCTCTCTGACACCACTCACTGCACTTCATGGACTGAAAACAAGAGCTGACTTCTCCACATTCTAGAATATCTCTCCTCGAAACAAGAGCTGGGTGATAGGTACATGAGTATGTGAGGGCTTGTTATACTCTTCCTTTTTTGTGCATGTTTGCATATAAATTCAAGAATTCCTCACAATCTAGAAGAGACTCTAGCCGAGACAAGTAGTCCAGGTAAACCAGAAGAAAGAGAAGTGGAGCAGCAGGCTTTACTATAACCTAAAATAAACACTCCTCAAAACTACCTTCTACCTTCCTTTCTTCTGCTGCTGACCCAGCAATGTTCTGAATTATTCAACCTCCTAGATACTTTATTGAAAGGAACTAGTCTACATACTGAAATGTACCTTTTCCAATGAATATTAACAAATAGATTTACAGGCTAATTAGAATTAATTAGTCTCAGAGAATCTGATCAATCCAGATACCCTGACAAAACAGACTTTCTGGACCTGCAAAACTGACAAACATATTCTGGATGATAGTGACCACACCAGGATGCTGCCACCTCCTGTCTAAGGGGTCAGCCTCTGTTTAGATGATATCTCTACCTCTTCCCGGTCAACTGCCACAGTGCTCCAACATAAATAAGTTATAGAAGGAAAGAAAGAAGGACAAGGACAAAAAGACAAACCTTTCCGCCAATGATGAGGCCCGCTGAAAAGTCATGATTCTTCCCTACTTTTCGGAGAACCTCAAAGGTCTGATAGGCCAGTTCTCTTGTAGGTGATATAATCAGAGCCCCCAGCCCATCTGCTGAGGTCCACTGCAGACGATACAAGCCTTCCAGCACCTCAAAAAAGAACAAATTCATGTTCAATAAGTCCTTTAGAGAGGCAACTTTTTGACTCCTGAGTCAACCTTGCCCCCCCAAATCAAAGGCACCTTCCAAGCAGAAAGTATACCTGTCATGAGTCTTAATCAGAAAGAAGAAACTGTTTGCTTTGTTTTTTCTTTTTCTTCTATCCACCAGAAGCATCCTCCCCCAATCATAGAGGAAAAGAAGCCCCATGGCAGTGCAGCTGCTACCAGAGACATGCCATGAGGAGATGGCAATCAGTGAAAGGTCTGTATAGCCCACAGTTCATTAAAACAGATTTCAGAAAAATATGTGTCACCATTTTCTGAACAGAAACACATTAAAATAAACTCTGTGTAACTGCCGTAGTTATACAGTGACTGAATTTTCTAGTTGTAGAAAGATGTTGTTATAAAAAATAGAATTTAAGAGAAAAAATTTTTTAACACTTGGAACAAAAAATCAAATGTGATTTTTCTGAGCTGATTATTTAGCAGGAATTAAAAATTACGAGACCAACTGCATAACAGATATAAGTGAACTCCTAAGAGGCTCTATTGTTCTACTGCTATAAAAGATAGATATCAATGTCCTGGAAAATTCTCAATGAATGACCCAATTTCCTTAAAGTGAGCAATTTTAGCTTTATCCTAAACAGGTGGCAAGTATAAATGCGATTGGCAGGTTTGCAAGGGTGAGTACAGAAACAGCCTTCCCTGCCATGCCACCGGGGCTCATTGCAGAGAAGAACCATTCTGACCTGCCACCCTGGAACCTGCCACCCCCACATCCTTCAGGAATTCAGGCTTGTCGGCACACGATAATTCATTCATTCAATAAGTTATTGAGTGCCCATCATGTGCAAGGTGCTGTGCTAGGACATGGGGGATACAGTAGAGAACAAGACAGATGTGGCACCAGTCTGATAAAGCTTGCATTCTAGCCAGGGAAACCCAACATGAAACAACTCTTCACATAGTTATTTCTATCTAGGTACAGAATGTTTTAAAATCATATAACAAAGGATCTGACCCAACATGAAAAAACTACTTACTGGAACAAGGAAAGCCAAAGTCTTGCCAGATCCAGTTTTGGCAGCTCCAAGGACATCTTTACCTCGCAATGCCAACCCAATGGTCTGCTTCTGTATCTCAGTTACCAAACGGTACTGCGCTTCTTGCAAACCTGCCAGTATGGACAGGAAGAAAATGACACTTTAGAGCATCCCTGTAGAGCAGTACTATGGGCTGAATTGGGCACCCCCTCAATCGCAGAATTCACATGTTGAACCCCTAACCCCCAGTACTTAGAATGTGACTGTATTCAGACACAGGTGATTAAAGAGGTGATTAAGTTAAAATGAGTCCATTAGGGTGGGCCCAAATCCAATCTGACTGATGTCTTTATAAGAAGGCAAAATTTGGACACAAAAACCACTAGGGAGTGAGTACACAGAGGGACAACTACTTTGAGAGGCATCAGAGGGCAACCATCTGTAAGCCAAGGAGAGAGGCCTGGAACATATCCTTCCATCATGGCCCTCAGAGGAAACCACCCCTGCCAGCACCTTGATCTTAGACTTCTGACCTCCAGAACAATGAGAAAATAAATTTCTGTTGTTTAAGCCACCTAGTCTGTGTTATTTTGTTCTGGTGGCACTAGCAAATCAATACAAAAGGTGACACATTTTTGTTTATTCTCTTGCTTATTTTAAACATTTTAATTATTCAGAGGCCCTGGCACCTTCGTTTTTTACTACTGTTTTTTAACCAGTCCAGAAAGAATGAGAATGACAAATTGGTAAAACTTAAATAAATTAATATTGTTTCTTGTTATAGGTTTTCATGATATCAAAATAAGATTTTTTTTAAATTTTATTTTATTTTTTTATATAGCATGGTTTTTTTGTTTTAGTTTTTGTTTTGCAGTACACGGGCCTCTCATTGTTGTAGCCTCTCCCGTTGCGGAGCACAGGCTCCGGACGCGCAGGCTCAGCGGCCATGGTTCACGGGCCCAGCCACTCCATGGCACGTGGGATCCTCCTGGACCAGGACACGAACCTGTGTCCCCTGCATCCGCAGGCGGACCCTCAACCACTGCACCACCAGAGAAGCCTGCATGTTCTTATTAGTTATCTATGCGATACATATTAGTGTATATATGTCAATCCCAATCTCCCAATTCATCCCACCACTACCACCACCACCACCCCCCGCTTTCCCCCGCTTGGTGTCCATACGTTTGTTCTCTACATCTGTGTCTCTATTTCTGCCTTGCAAACTGGTTCGTCTGTACCATTCTTCTAGGTTCCACATATATGTGTTAATATATGATATTTGTTTTTCTCTTTCTGACTTACTTCACTCTGTATGACAGTCTCTAGGTCCATCCACGTCTCTACCAATGACCCACTTTCTTTACTTTTGATGGCTGAGTAATATACCATTGTATATATGAACCACATCTTTATCCGTTCGTCTGTCAATGGGCATTCAGGTTGTTTCCGTGACCTGGCTATTGTAAATAGTGCTGCAATGAACACTGGGGTGCATGTGTCTTTTTTTTTTTTTTTTTTTTTTTGCGGTAAGTGGGCCTCTCACTGTTGTGGCCTCTCCCGTTGCAGAGCACAGGCTCCGGACACGCAGGCTCAGTGGCCATGGCTCATGGGCCTAGCCGCTCCACGGCATGTGGGATCTTCCTGGACCGGGGCACGAACCTGTGTCCCCTGCATCGGCAGGCAGACTCTCAACCACTGTGCCACCAGGGGAGCCCCTGCATGTGTCTTTTTGAATTATGGTTATCTCTGGGTATGTGCCCAGTAGTGGTACTGCTGGGTCATATGGTAATTCCATTTTTAGTTTTTTAGAGAACCTCCATACTGTTCTCTATAGTGGCTGTATCAATTTACATTCCCACCAACAGTGACAGAGGGTTCCCTTTTCTCCACACCCTCTCACATTTGTTGTTTGTAGATTTTCTGATGATGCCCATTCTAACCGGTGTGAAGTGATACCTCACTGTAGTTTTGATTTGCACTTCTCTAATAATTAGTGATGTTGAGCAGCTTTTCATGTGCCCCTTGGCCATCTGTATGTCTTCTTTGGAGAAATGTCTATTTAGGTTTTCTGCCCATTTTTTGACTGGGTTGTTTGTTGTTTTAATATTGAGCTGCCTGAGCTGTTTATATATTTTGGAGATTAATCCTTTGTCCGTTGATTCATTTTCAAATATTTTCTCCCATTCTGAGGGTTGTCTTTTCGTCTTGTTTATAGTTTCCTTTGCTGTGCAAAAGCTTTTAAATTTCATTAAGTCCAACAAAATAAGACTTTTTTCAGGTTAAACTTTCTCTAAACATTTTTCCATTTAAAAAAAGCATCAAGAAATCCAACAATATGTCCCAAGATCACCATGAACCTACCTTTCAGTGTTTTCTTGGACAAGGGGAAATCTGAAAATCTTGTAATTTCATTTACATTTATCTGAAAAGTAAAAGGGGACTATGTGAGATAAGGCAAAATAACATACTGCATAATTCATTTATTTTACAACAAAACTAATTTTTGTCTACATTGTGCTGCCTAGCACATCCTTGGTACTGCAGTATTGAATTCAATCATCACTTCTAAGTAAAAACTATCATTCCTTCTGAAAAGAAATATGCCTTGAAGAAGCTATCATCAAAAATATAACTCTGTAACC
The DNA here is from genome assembly GCF_059928025.1 of Delphinapterus leucas. Classification (NCBI taxonomy): domain Eukaryota; kingdom Metazoa; phylum Chordata; class Mammalia; order Artiodactyla; family Monodontidae; genus Delphinapterus; species Delphinapterus leucas. The sequence goes on along the minus strand of NC_143135.1, from coordinate 85,593,557 downwards.
ATTTCAACTGGTTAAAAAAAGAAACTTCATTCACTCAACACACACACACACACACACACCCCTACCTTCAATATCTTCAAACACTTCTAAAATGTTAACAATACAATAAGTCATCACATCAATTTTAGGAAGAAAATTTCCCTTCATCCCATCCTTCAAAGAATATCAGTCTAGGAAGTCAAGGGCAAAATGACTATAAACCACAGACCACGATGAGAAAACTTCTCTTTACACACTTTGGAGACTAACTTCAAGTTAGGTGCAGAACTATATCTTGCTAGCACAAACCTTTCAAACGCAACCTGACAACTACTCGTTTGGGGGTACACTGGAGGAGGGGTATTATTTAACAATAACCAGGGAAAGTGTCTCTGTCATGATCTGAAGTCACAAAAAGTAACATTTTGCCCTTTAACTTTACATTACCTAAATGTTCATCACTGATGTTCTTCATTAGCATAAACCCAATTTTCTGAATTTCATTTCAGATGCTCAGGAGAATTATTTTATCATAGACGCTGAAAGTAGGAACTACTCAGATCTGGGAATGTGCTGCCAAATTATTCATGATTCACAAAAGGGGAAAGCTGCATTTTTAAGGTTCATTTATTAAAATTACACTCCAGGCAGTAAAGGGATGACAGCTTGTATTTCATTTTAGTCTACAGATTCTTAATGTAGTCCAGACAGGGTTATTCTCTGGCCTCAAATGATGAAAACATAATTATTAAAACATTGCCTTAATCGCTACAACTCATTCCAGATAACACTGGAGAGGAGGCAGAATCAGTGTACAAACAGTAGAAGGAGAAAATTTTATTCAAATAATATCCTGTCCTATCAAGGAACCTAAATCAGGAGGTAAGTAATCTCCCAAACCGGACACTAAAATCAGGTGCAGTCCACCCTGCACTTGTGGTATTATCAGCTAAAAATCTGTTTTCACAGCAAGTAGAATGCTTACAGGAGCTAGACGGGCAACACACTCTTTAATCCCCATCATAGATACAGCCCACAGGCAAAGTGGGCTACTCAGACAAAGGACTGCATATCTTTCTAAAGTCTATCAACCTCCTAAAGGGAAAGTCTGGAAGAAACAAACTATTCCAGTACTCTACCAACCATTACAACATAAAACTGCACACTATACGCTTAGAAAGAGGTCACCAAAGAAACAAAAAGGACATTTTTTACTCCACTGATGTCTAGAACAAGGGTCAGCAGACTATGGCCCACAGGCCCAATCTTTTCTTCCCTGTTTTTGTAAATACAGTTTTACTGGAGCACAACTACAACCATTCATTTACATATTGTCTATGTAGTTGTGCCAGAGACCATCTGGCCCACGAAACTTAATATTCACTATCTTAATATTCACAGAAAAATTCTGCCAACCATGTTCTAGAAGACTGTCAATTATAGTCCAAGGAACACTAGGAAGCCACAGCAGAAGATGGCTATGGTTCCTACAAAAAAAATAAAACTCTTTCCCCTTCCCTTCATCCTTTTCTTTTCTTAGAAAAAAATCACTCTTAGAAAAATCATAACATCTCTATCAATCAAAACCTCTAAAAATCTGTATCATCATTCTTCTGAAATCAAAGAACAGATCTTTCAGTGATGGTACTTATTAAGAACATCCCAACATTGGTGGAAAAGTTAGAGGGGGCAGAAGAAAGGAGAACAGGGTGGATATTACTTAACCACTCTCTTATACTTCTTCCAACTGTCTTTTTTTCACAAATGTGAATGATGCTTTTACATCCCGAAGCAGGGAGGAAAAAGTATTTAAAACTTCCTAGAATGCTCCACCTATTGCAATCAAGAGAAGAAAAGCAATCTACTTCAAATTACACCAGACCAAATTCTGATTAAGGAAAAAACAAAATCAGATTAGAAAGCAGAGTTCCTATATAGCATAGCTGATTACAATAAAAAATCTAAATGAATCCTAGGTGAGGAGAGCTTGAGTCATTCAGCAAGTGAAAACCATTACTAAACAAATAGTTCAACATTTCTCCATAAGCTTCAATCCCCAGCTCTCCATCAGCCCCTCTAGAACACACACCCTACACAGTGGCCTTAGAAATAAGCCACCCAGAGTTCCCACTTCGGGAAGAGAGCTGACTGATAAATGCCAGCTGTCACCGCTCTAGAGCCACCACTGAAAAAGCCATGCCTGCCTGGCCTGCACCCAGTCAATGACCAAGCACAACAGCAGTACCCATTCCCGCAGGACAGGGGATTCCTCCATGCGCAACTTTGGTTTGAGGACATCCTGTCAGCTTTCTGAAAACAGTGTTGCAGCCTACGCGCCTCCTACCCCCTCCTCCTGTCCTCTTTCCTTTCCCTCCCTATTCCTGTTCCCTCTCCTTTACCTTTACAGACACTTTCCCCCAATAAATTCCAATTCACTTAATCCCATCTTGGCATCTGCCTCTCAGAGGACCCAAGATCTAGACTATACCAACAGTCTAGCCTCCAGACCCTTTACAGTTTGGATATATTCTCTAATTGTCCCCTGAAACTCACCATTGCTTCTAGATAAAGCTTTTAAAGACAGCCTCTATATAAGTTTCCTACTGTTGCTGTAACAAATTACCAAGAACAGTGGCTTAAACCAATATAAATTTATTACTTACAATTCTGGAAGTCAGAAGTCCAAAACCAGTCTTACTCAACTAAAATCAAGGAGTTGGCAGGGCTGCATTCTTTTGGGTAACTTTAGGAGAGAATCCATTTCCTTGCTTTTTCCAGCTTCTAGAGGCTGCCCACATTCCTTGGCTTATGGCCCCCTCCCATCTTCAAAGCCAGCCAGCATGGACAGTCAAGTCTCTCACTTCACAGTGCTCTGACACTGACTCTTCTGCCTCCCTCCTCCACACTTAAGGGCCCTTGGATGATTACACTGGGTCCACTTGGATAATCCAGATCAACCAACATATTTTAAAGTCAGCTGATTAGCAACCTGAATTACCCCTTGCCATGTAACTTATCCACAGGTCTGAGGATTAGGATGCTGATGTCTTTAGGAGGTCATTATTCTACCTACTACAGCCTCCAAAGCCATTCAGTCTACTTTCAATCCTCTTCTTCAACCTCATCTGAAGCCAATTTTGGAACACATATCACACTCCAAGGAGTATGTCCCCCTCAAAGAACACCATGTATTTTCACATCTTTTTGTATCTCCTCTTGTTGCTCCCTCCACCTACAATGTCCTTGCCAATCTTTTCCACCTGGAGAACACATCATTCAAGAACTGGCTCCACTCATGGCTACCACAAACTGCTGTACAGTTCATGTCCTACCCAAAGGCATCTGGTAAGGCTGAGGTGTGGGAGCTGAAATCCAGCCCACTTTCAGCTCCACCAGCCAGGCCTGAGGCTGCAACCACCAGGAAGAAGGGTAGCGTGCCCAGAGGAAAAACCTTTCTCTAAGTCATCTGGCCAGAAAGGGCTCTGCACAGAATAACTCAACCTTTTTCCCCTGATTACACCATCCTCTAACTCCAGAGCACTGCACATATTTACTAGCATTACATCTGTCAAAATGTATCAACCCCATCCCACCTCCCTTGAGATACAGACAGGTATTTTTTTTCCACCTATTTTTACCTAAGCCTCAACAACAACCTGTCAAAATGTTCCAAAATGTCTCTGAATCAAATTGTTCAGTATTTCACCAGTGAGGCTACTGACCACCACCTGTGTACTGTCCACTGTAATAAAACTTCTATGCACAAATTCTACCATCTGAGAGCCATATGGTAGGGTCTGCCCCTTTTTACATACAATCTTCTCTGATTGTATTCTAGTATTGCTAGCCATGGCAACTGATTCCATACTGCATTTATTTAAGAAAATATTTCTAAAACTTACAAAAAAAAAACAGAACAATACTTAGCAGGAAAAAAAATGTTCCTTCAACTTAGTGAAGAGACTGGGATTCAAACATTTGTGCAACACAGTAAAGCATGGTGGTCTGGAGCCCTGGCATCAGACCTATACCTGCTGGATTAGAACTTTTCCCCTTACTATCAATAGCATTTTCACTTCCTGTTTAATGTAGTGCAAATTATTTAGCCTTGCTGTGTCTTAAAGTTTCCTCACTTATATAATGGGGACTATCTCATAGGGTTGTTTGTTGTGAGAATATGGCAAATCAACATGTATAAAAGCTTGATAAATGTTAATAATTATTATTAAAACAAGAGACCAAAAAGAACGGACCCACGTTACCGAGCAGAATAAAGCCACCTGGAAAAGGTCAGTGTGCACCAAACATCTAAACACTAAAGGTCTTCTCAAGGACAAGCACTGTGGGACCCATCTTTGGGGAGAGCAAAGCAGGTATATCATCAATGACCTAGTGGTAGAGTTGACAAAGAAGTTAAAGCCAGTCATCACAGCCTGCTGATGACTGCTATAATAAAGGCATATACAAAATGCTACAGACACACAGCAGCCCTAACCCTACCTGGGGAGGTCAGGAAGAGAAGTTGGAGGTAAATCTTAGAGGATGAGTAGGTGTCCCTAGGGTTGGGGAAATGGGACTGCTCACTGCAAGCAGTGGAAACATCAAGTACCAGGACAAGAAGCATCAAGGAGCATGGCCAATTCACAAAAGTGCAGGTTGTTCTTTCATGTGTGCCTACCACATACCACTTGGTTTATATACATCACCTCATTTTAGCCTTACAACACTCTGGGTGGTTAATAATCTCTGTTGAATAAAGAAACTGAGACACAGGGACATAAAGAAATTTGGCGAGTCAACACCTGAACTGAGTGAGATTTAAACCAGGTCTGCCTGACCACAAATAGCTTACTCTTTCACTGGACTAGAACACGCTGACACATTGAAGTGTTTGACCACTTTCCTGAAAATAACTGTGAGCCAAGGAAGGGTTTTAATCACGAGTAAAACAATTGGATCTCATCTTGGAAATAATCATTCTAGCAAATATGGAGGACAGATCAGAAGGCAGTAAGGCCTAAGGGACAAATCCCACCACCTGTTTTAGTAACTGAAGTTTTGCTATGCCCATTTAAGTATTTCCATGGCAAGCTTTTGTGTTACAATGGCAGAGTTGAGTAGTTCCACCCTTACAACCTGCAAAGCTAAAACCATTTACTGTCCTGTCCTTTACAGGAAAAGTCTGCTGACCCATGTTACAAGCAATAGCTACTGTAGTAACCCAGGCAAGAGATGATGGAGCCTGAACTAAGGCATGGCACTGGGGATGGAGAAGCATTTGAGAAATTTAAGAAGCAGAGTTAATCACCACTGTGACTAACTGAATGTAAGAGTGGTAAGACGGAAGCCTCTAGGATTACTCCTAGGTTTCTAGCTCATCAGTCTGCTTAAGTGGTGGGGCTAGGATGGGGCAGCCTAAATAATGGTCCCCAAATATGCCCATATCCTAATCTCCAGAACTGTGGATATTATCTTACATGACAAAAGAGACTTTGCACAGTAACTAATGATCTTGAGATGGGGAGATTATCCTCAATTATTTGAGTAAACCCTAAATGTGATCAAAAGTACCCTTACAAAAAAAGGATACAGGTAGATTTGACATAGAACAGGAGAAGGCAGTGTGTCCATGGAGGCAGAGACTGGAGTAATGCAGCCACAGGCCAATGAATACATCCACCAGAAGCTAGAAGCAGCAAGAAACAAAATTTCTCCTAGAGCCTCTAGAGGGAGTGTGTCCCCACTGACACCTTGATTTCAGCCCAGTGAAACTGATTTCAGACTTCTGGCTTCCAGAACTGTAAGAAAATAAATCTCTGTTGTTTTTAGACAACAAATTTGTGGTAATTTGCCATGGTGGCAATACGGAAATAACACACAGGACTGTGAATTTAGAAGAAAAAGATAATGAACTCAGTTTTAGATCTGCATTTAAAGTATCCTATGACACAAATAAAGACATCCAGCACAGTCATAAAAAAAAAAAGGATATGAACTCAGAAGAGCTCTGGGTAGAATGCCAAGAAGGAAGAGTCACAAGAGTAAACCTTCAGATTACACAAGAGAAGAGAACAGAGTGAGAAGAAGCAAGGGGTGAGGCTCTCCTCCTGAAGCAATTCCAGTCAGATGAAGAAGGGCCCAAAATGCAATCTGACAGTAATTTACCTTACAGTGGCTTCTTGAGGTGCTGTGTATACAGCAGCAGTAGTAATGTAACAGGTAATATATGGAATATTTATGTGTCAGGCATTGTGCAGAATACTTTACATACATTCTTACTAACTGCCCATAACTTATAAGGTAGATATTATTATGCCTTTTAAAGACAAGAGAAGCAAAGTAACTTGCCCAAAGTCACTCATCGGGCAACCAAAAGCCAGAATCAAATCATCATCATCTTAACTTAAAAGCCCAAAACAAACTCTAAGCTCCATCTAACCTTACTTTTGATCTAATTGTTGTTTAAAGAAAAGCTATACCAGCGTGACACGTGATGACTTTAATTCCAGATATATTCCATATGTTAAATCCCCGATTACACTGCACTAGAAGGGGGCAATCACTGAAAGGCTACATGAGGTGGGTGAAGGCCAACAGACGTGGAATTTAGGAGGAAGGAAAACAAGGGGTAGTGGCAGCCCCAAGAAGCGTGAGCTGGGAAGAGATCTAGAAGTCAAAGTGATAACTACAGGGGCTTCCCTGGTGGCGCAGAGAGTCCACCTGCCGATGCAGGGGACACGGGTTCGTGCCCCAGTCCGGGAAGATCCCACATGCCGCGGAGCGGCTAGGCCCGTGAGCCATGGCCGCTGAGCCTGCGCGTCCGGAGCCTGTGCTCCGCAATGGGAGAGGCCTCAACAGTGAGAGGCCCGCATAACGCAAAAATAAAAAATTAAAAAAAATAAAAGAAAATGATAACTACTACATTCATCTGGGAACATCAGCTACATTGTGGGATGGCAGGTACCAGAAACAGACCAAGAGTCCAGCTTTTCTATAGCAATTCTTGGATGGGGACATGAAACAAGTAGAAAAAATAAGCATAGGAAGGATGGTGATGAGAGATGCAAGACTAGCTTAACGATTAAAAGCAAAGGCTTTGGAATCAGAAAGACTTGAGTCTAGGTTCCAGACAAGTTTCTTACCCTCTTGGAGCCTCAATGTTCTCATCTGTAAAATGGAAATAAGACCCAATGCCTCAGATCAAGTCAAATGATTAATGGGAAGCACATGGTGAGTGGCTTAAAATGTGTCATTACTTACCATTACTGTTGTTAGTATTATTTTTATGAATATTTCTATACCTATTATAGCAATTAATCTCCCTATGCTTAAGTACCACTGCATTTCCATCATTTTATCAAGACAAGTGTGGTGAGCAGAAGAGCAGCCTGGACGGTCAGGAGGCCTGGGTTGTGGCACCCAGCAGCCCACCTGTGGCCTCAACAGGGCCCCGGCTGGCACCTCTCACCCCACTCCCTTCTCCGGAACTAACGGCTTGCTCCCCAGGCAGGGTACCAGTGACAGGTCGGCCCCCTCGTCTGTGCAGCCCAGCGCGGCAGGGACATGTAGCCCCGCAGCCGGCCCGCGCCCCCTCCCCGGCGCCGGCCTCACCTTCTCAAAGTTCTGCATGAGGCGGCTGATAACCTCGCGCTCGACCTGCCACTCGGGCTTCTTCAGCTGCTTCCTCAACTGTTTTTTTTGGCTCTGCTTGTGGCTGTGTTTCTTCTTCCAACGATTGAAGCTCCGCACCGGGTCGGGCCGAGCTCCTGGACCCTGAGAGGCGGAAGTTTTGCCCATCGTGGCGGTGGCGACAGCGCACACGGTGCCCAAATACGAGATCAGGCCAGGAGGACGTACGGCACTAAGACGACGAGGAACCAGCGTGGGGAAAGAGGACGACTGCGCGTACGCGAAACCAGAAGTCCGCCCCCGGGCTTTCGAAACGTGGGCATGCGCGGTGTTCACAGCTAGAAAAAAGTGGGCGGTGATTGGCGACTCGGAATCCACAGAGCGGAGCGGAGCAGGCTCGGGGGAAACGGAAACCGGGCAATCTGAGGAAGAGGGCGGGGCTGAGTGGTTCATAAAGCACGCCGGCGCTTTAAATAGACGCATGCGGGCTGGTTGCTGTTACTATGGTGAGGTCGTACAACTTAAGACTTAAAGGCCGTAAATTTGCTCTGGGTTTTCCTTCGCGAACCGGGCGCTAACACCACTAAGCGCCCCTCCACCCCCCGCCACACACACAGACACACACCGCCCCACCCCCCGCCACACACACATATACACACACACACCCATCTGTGAATTATAATTGTGATCCTCGTTTTGCATGTTTCAGCCCAGGGAGCCGAATGGTTTGGCCCAAAATCAAACAGCTAGTTAACGACTTCTGATTTCTGTCCACTGCAGGGTAACTCCGTAGGAATAAAAATGAATATTCTGTATTCTTCTTATGTCCTTCTGTGTTTTCCCCTTTTTCTAGCCCGTCAGACTGTAGCTGCAGCAGTAGGGAACTGGAGCAGAGTCAAATTGAATTGCCTTAAAAGGCTATCAGGAAGACAAAATAAGTAAAAATAAAGAATTAAAAGAAAAGTTATTTGCAAGTTGGCCGTTTAAGTGAATTGGCTTTCAGTGAATCGGTTTTTCTGGTACATTTACCTAGAGCACAAATATACACTAGAGAGAGGTGAGGGCAGAGTTGTGGCAAGGAAAACAGGGAAATTAAGTTCAAAGTTCCCATGCAGAGTATTTGGACCCTCAAATTCCCCTTCCAACCCCACAAAGCCAGATGAATGCCCCAACCACGAGCCCATTCCCTAAACAGAGGATGCGGGGTGAGGGAATGGGGGGAGCAGGTGAACTGGAAAATCTCCACACTCAAGAGTCACTAGATGTGGTAGAGAGTAAAGCTCAATATGGAGAGGTTATATAAAAGTATATATACATCCACTAAAAGTTAAAAATAGAACTACCACAAGATCTAGCAATTCTACTTCTGGATATACACACTAAAGAATTGAAAGCACGGTCTGGAAGAGACCTGCATTCCCATGTTCATAGCAGCATTATTCACAATAGCCAAAAGGTGGAAGCAAGCCAAGTGTCCATCCACAAATGGTAGATAAACAAAATGCGGTATATGCATACAATGGAATATTATTCATCCTTAAGAAGGAAGGAAATTCTGACAATGCTACAACGTAGATGAACCTTGAAGACATGAGGCTAAATGAGATAAGACAGTCACAAAAAGACAAATACCATCTGATTCCACTTATATAAGGTACCTAAAGTAGTCAGATTTATAGAGATGGAAAGTAAAACGGTGGTTGCCAGGGGCTGGGGGGAGGGGAAATGGGGAATTGCTGTTTAGGGGTAGAGAGTTTCAGTTTTGTAAGATGAAAAGAGTTCTGGAGGTTGGTTGCACAAGGATGTGAATATACTTAATGCCACTGAACTATACACTTTAAACTGGTTTAAATGGCAAATTTTATGTGTACTTTACCACAATTTTTTAAATTATTTTAATTTTTAAGGGTATATACAGAACAATGAGGTTCTCAACTCTAATTCTCACTTTTCTCCTAAATCTGAAGCAGCCAAGCATATACATGCCTCAGGCAAAAAACTGGACCGTTTGTCTCTCGGGAAGCCAACAGGCATAAGAGAAAGACCTGGATATGATGGCATTTAGGCAGCAACCAAATAAATGGCAAGTCACTGACCTCCCCCGGCTCTTCAGTGAAACCTACCAATTAATAAGGCCTTCCAAACACTTGTTTCTGATCAGCCTTACTCAGATATGAAATAATAAGCAAAGACCACCAAACATTTGAGGAAATCCTTTAACTAAAAAGTTGGAAGCTAAAACTAACGAATGCAAAGAGCAAAATAAATCTTCAAAAATTAATATTTTTAGAAAGGTAAGACATGGTATCCACGTGTAAGAACAGAAACTATTCAGAAAATTAAATAGAACTCAATGGAAATTATTTTGTTCATTAAATATATCAAATTTTTGACATAAAATAAGAAAATTCAAAGCTCAATCACAATAAAAAACTCGATATCACATTCCAAAGTCACTAATGGATTTAATGATTTGTAACAAAAATAATTCACATCCTGATTGGATAAAATAACATTTTTATTATGGTTTCAATGTTTATTTACTCCAATAACCTGTTTTCTGTAGAAATGACCCTGAGACATATGTTCAGTGACATTGAGGACATTAAATAGTTGTTAACACATTTTAATTTTCAGACTACATCCTCCACTACCAGCCAATATTCAAAAAGCTCCTGGGAATTCCCTGGTGGTCCAGTGGTTAAGACCCTGCGCTCCCAATGCAGGGGGCCCAAGTTCAATCCCTGGTCAGGGAACTAGATCCCGCATGCCGCAACTAAAGATCCCACATGCCGCAAAGAAGATCTCGCACGCAGCAACAAAGTTCCCGCGTGCCACAACGAAGACCCGGCGCAGCCAATAAATAAATAAATACTTAAAAAAAAAAAAAAAGGCCCCAAAGGGCTAAAAAGTATATGGAAAAATGCCTGGTAACTACTACTACAAATACAGGCAAAACTTCAGTGGGGGCAGGGGCTTTATTAAAATTTAGGGGGAGAAGGATGTAATATCAGTTCCTCATATATTATAACCCATTTAATATTATTCATCATTAGTCTCTATTTTAATTTTTACATAGTTATGGTTGTTCATCATCAAAATTCTTCAAATTACATATGTCTCTAAAATTTGAAAAGGCCATTATATGCTTTCTGTACTTTAAAACTGTTTTTTAAAGATTATCTTATCTACAAAAGCATAGAAGCAATGATACCCAGTAGTGATGAGCCCAACTGCCGCCCAGATCTTGGTCTGTAAATACCCTTTTTTCCAATCAAATGAACCACAGCTCTTTGGAGAAATAACTAATTCCGGGGATGGGGCAGGAAAAGTACAGGACAAGCCTAGAATGTCTTGAGGTGCCAACAAATTTTTAAAAAGAGTTCAAAGAATGATGGGAATAGAGGGCACAGTTCTATTTATTGACCTAGGTGCTAGTCATAAGAATGTTGGCCTCGTAATACTTCATAAGTTCTATACTTGTTTTATATCGTTCTCTATAGGTATGTTATATTTTCAATAAAAATGGTTTAAAATATAAAATGTCCACACCAAAAGAGGCATACCAAAATAGTGCTGAGAAGATACATTTAAACATAGGTATTTTCAAAAGTATATCTTTGGCTAGCATTCTAACCTTTATCCAGAAAATTTAGCTTTAAAAATATCAATAATTTATAAAAGAGCATCGTTTATTGCCTCTAATTGAGTTTTAGTGACAGGATGACCTCAACTGGACTTTCACATCGTTTATTTTTATAATGATTTCAAAATTAATATTTTAATACCTTTCCATGTTTCAATGAACTAAAAGGTAGATGTATAGTTCTTAGATGATATGAAAATTTCAAATGTATAAAAAAAGATTTTTGCTGTGTTTTTCACCATTAAGTTTGAAGAACGTACAACAGGGATATGGAATTCTCTAGAATTACTTTTTGAGAATCTTCCTGTCAAAATCCATTTGGCTTTTCATTTACAAAATTGTGACACTATCATATCTCTGACTTCCAAGCTATTAATAACAGTAGTAGTAGTATATTAATAATAATATCATTATTACTGCTGAAATTATTATTTGAACCAAATTTTTTCCAAATATCAATCTATGAACCAGAAGTTATGTTTTTTTTCTTAAGGATAGATCATTTTCAATTTGCCGTAACATCTTCACCTCAAAACTATAGCATTTCAGGGCTTCCCTGGTGGCGTAGTGGTTGAGAGAACGCCTGCCGATGCAGCGGACACGGGTTCACGGGTTCGTGCCCCTGTCCGGGAAGGTCCCACATGCTGCGGAGTGGCTGAGCCATGGCCACTGAGCCTGTGCGTCCAGAGTCTGTGCGTCCGGAGCCTGTGCGTCCGGAGCCTGTGCTCCACAACGGGAGAGGCCACAGCAGCAAGAGGCCCGCGTACGGCAAAAAAAAAAAACTGTAGCATTTCAAACTTTAGTCAGGTAACAGTATTTTTTTTCACTGTCACAATTTCTACGCTGCTGTCAGAAGCTTTTTTGGCATTTACTTTGAATTCAGCCTTCAGGGAAGCTTTACTTTGGCCAACATGCTCTCATCATGGAGAGAATCATCACAAATCACAAAGATCTCTTCCCTTGACATGATTTTGGTTTCTGTTCTGTGTTTACAAGTAGCCCACTAGATATGTAGATCTGATAATTCTCTAGTTGTGTCATTTGCTGAGCAAAATCTATGTTCATATACAGAAAGAGTGGATTTTAGAAATCCACAAATCTAACAGTAATTGTTATCTGTTTTACATGGGTTCTATGAAGGTTATAACTAAAACAATTGAGCAATACTTAGCATATCTTGCCTTATTCAAATAATCTCATGTAATGCATCTGCTATTGTGTTAATTATTTGGTTTTATATTTTACCCTCTAAGTATAGTCTCTATTCCACAGCACCAACAGTTGCATATATACTTTTCAAATCCAATTTCAATTTTGAATATTTAACATTTTGCTGATGTGCTTTTTCATTCTCTTTATCATTTCTAGGAACATGTGATAAATGCGAGTCTTTGCATCCATTTGCATTTTTTTCATTCTTTGATAACTTTTGATAAAAACATTCCTTCAAGGTAAAATAAACAGAATCTAGTAAGTTTTCACTCTTTGAAAGAGTTTGTATTTTTTACAAAGTTTCCAAAACTTCCACGTGTGCTGTTTTTTATTTTTTAATTTTAGATTTCTTGCTTGTCACAAATAATTTCCAAGAATGACCTGTTCTTTAATATTCAAATTATATGGCCATGTACCTGAATTGGAAGAAAATACATGGGTACAAATGTATATTTAATTTTTTCTCTTCCAGTTTTTATTTCAATTCATGTGTCTTGATTGACATGGAGGTAAGTAAATTCCCACCCTTCTCTCAGTTCCACAGTCTATGAAAATACTATTTTTTCCAGTACTGTATCCCCCCTATATTTTCTCAATTAACCAAATAATATTATTTCACTTTCCTCTATAATAGCTTCCTCTTTTTGTTTTCTGGTTCTATTAATATTTAAAATTAGGCGCGAGCCGCGGCTAAAAGCGCGAACCCCAGAGACGGGCGCAAGCCGCGGCTAAAAGCACGGACCCCAGAGACGGGCGGGAGACGCTAAGGCTGCTGCTGCCGCCACCAAGGGGCCTGTGTGCGAGCACAGGTAACTCTCCACACCCCTCTTCCGCGGAGCCTGTGCAGCCCGCCACTGCCAGGTTCCCGGGATCCAGGGACAACTTCCCCAGAAGAACGCACGGCGGGCCTCAGGCTGGTGCAATGTCACGCTGGCCTCTGCCGCCGCAGGCCCGCCCCGCACGCAGTTCCCCTCCCTCACCCACCCCCACCCCCGGCCTGAGTGCGCCAGAGCCCCCGAATCAGCGGCTCCTTTAACCCCGTCCTGTCTGAGCAAAAAACAGACGCCCTCCAGCGACCTACACGCAGAGGCAGGGCCAAATCCAAAGCTGAGCTCCTGTGAGCTGTGAGAACAAAGAGAAAGGGAAATCTCTCCCAGCAGCCTCAGAAGCAGCGGATTAAAGCTCCACAATCAACTTGATATACCCTGCATCTGTGGAATACCTGAATAGACAAGGAATGATCCCAAATTGAAGAGGTGGAATTTAGGAGCGAGATCTATGATTTTTTTCCCTTTTCCTCTTTTTGTGAATGTGTACGTGTATGCTTCTGTGTGAGATCTTGTCTGTATACTCTTGCTTCCACCATTTGTCCTAGCGCTCTATCCGTCCATGGATTTAAAAAAAAATTTTTTTTCTTAATAATTAATTTTAATTGTAATAACTTTATTATACTTTACCTTCATTCTTTCTTTCTTTCTTTCCTTCCTTCCTTCCCTCCTTTAGACAACGAATCACCCCAAATTGAGGAGGTGGTCTCTGAGAGCAAGATTTATGATTTTTCCCCCTTTACCTCTTTTTGTGAAGGTGTATGTGTATGCTTCTGTGTAAGATTTTCTCTGTATAGCTTTGCTTCCAACATTTGTCCTAAGGTTCTATCCGTCCCTTTTTTTTTTCCTAAATATTTTTTAATTCAATAACTATATTATACTTTATTTTATTTTTACTGTATCTTCTTTCTTTCTGTCTTTTTTCCTTCTTTCCCTCCTTCCTTCCTTCCTTCCTCCCTCCCTCCCTCCCTCCCTCCTTTCTTTCCTTTTTTCTTCCTTCCTTCCTTTCCTCCTTTCCTTCTTTCTTTCCTCATACTTCTACTAATTCTCTCTACTTTTTCTCCCTTTTATTCTGAGCTGTGTGGATGAAAGGCTCTTGGTGATCCAGCCAGGAGTCAGGGCTCTGCCTCTGAGGTAGGAGAGCCAACTTCAGGACACTGGTCAACAAGAGACCTCCCAGCTCCACATAATATTAAACGGCGGAAATCTCCCAGAGACCTCCATCTTAACACCAGCACCCAGCTTCACTCGACGACCAGCAAGCCACAGTGCTGGACAACCTATGCCAAACAACTAGCAAAACAGGAACACAACCACACCCATTAGCAGAGAGGCTGCCTAAAATCATAATAAGGCCACAGACACCCCAAAACACACCACCAGACGTGAACCTGCCCACTAGAGAGACAAGATCCAGCCTCATCCACCACAACACAGGCACTAGTCCCCTCCACCAGGAAGCCTACACAACCCACTGAAACAACCTTAGCCACTGGAGACAGACATCAAAAACAACGGGAACTATGAACCTGCAGCCTGCAAAAAGGAGACCCCAAACACAGTAAGATAAGCAAAATGAGAAGACAGAAAAACACACAGCAGATGAAGGAGCAAGATAAAAATGCACCAGACCTAACAAATGAAGAGGAAATAGGCAGTCTACCTGAAAAAGAATTCAGAATAATGATAGTAAGGATGATCCGAAATCTTGGAAGTAGAAGGGACAAAATGCAAGAAACAGTTAACAAGGACCTAGAAGAAATAAAGATGAAACAAGCAACGATGAACAATGCAATAAATGAAATTAAAAGTACTCTAGATGGGATCAATAGCAGAATAACTGAGGCAAAAGAACGGATAAGTGACCTGGAAGATAAAATAGTGGAAATAACTACTGCAGAGCAGAATAAAGAAAAAAGAATGAAAAGAACTGAGGACAGTCTCAGAGACCTCTGGGACAACATTAAATGCACCAACATTCGAATTATAGGGGTTCCAGAAGAAGAAGAGAAAAAGAAAGGGACTGAGAAAATATTTGAAGAGATTATAGTTGAAAAATTCCCTAATATGGGAAAGGAAATAGTTAATCAAGTTCAGGAAGCACAGAGAGTCCCATACAGGATAAATCCAAGGAGAAATATGCCAAGACACATATTAATCAAACTGTCAAAAATTAAATACAAAGAAAGCATATTAAAAGCAGCAAGGGAAAAACAAGAAATAACACACAAGGGAATCCCCATAAGGTTAACAGCTGATCTCTCAGCAGAAACCCTACAAGCCAGAAGGGAGTGGCAGGACATACTGAAAGTGATGAAGGAGAAAAACCTGCAACCAAGACTACTCTACCCAGCAAGGATCTCATTCAGATTTGATGGAGAAATTAAAACCTTTACAGACAAGCAAAAGCTGAGAGACGTCAGCACCACCAAACCAGCTTTACAACAAATGCTAAAGGAACTTCTCTAGACAAGGAACACAAGAGAAGGAAAAGACCTATAATAACGAACCCAAAACAATACAGAAAATGGGAATAGGAACATACATATCGATAATTACCTTAAATGTAAATGGACTAAATGCTCCCACCAAAAGACACAGATTGGCTGAATGGATACAAAAACAAGACCCTTATATATGCTGTCTACAAGAGACCCACTTCAGACCTAGAGACACATACAGACTGAAAGTAAGGGGATGGAAAAAGATATTCCGTGCAAATGGAAACCAAAAGAAAGCTGGAGTAGCAATTCTCATATCAGACAAAATAGACTTTGAAATAAGGACTATTAAAAGAGACAAAGAAGGACACTACGTAATGATCAAGGGATCGATCCAAGAAGAAGATATAACAATTGTAAATATTTATGCACCCAACATAGGAGCACCTCAATACATAAGGCAAATACTAACAGCCATTAAAGGGGAAACCGACAGTAACACATTCATAGTAGGGGACTTTAGCACCCCACTTTCACCCATGGACAGATCATCCAAAATGAAAATAAATAAGGAAACACAAGCTTTAAATGATACATTAAACAAGATGAACTTAATTGATATTTATAGGACACTCCATCCAAAAACAAGAGAATACACGCTTTCCTCAAGTGCTCATGGAACATTCACCAGGATAGATCATACCTTGGGTCACAAATCAAGCCTTGGTAAATTTAAGAAAATTGAAATTGTATCAAGTATCTTTTCTGACCACAACGCCATGAGACTAGATATCAATTACACGAAAAGATCTGTAAAAAATACAAACACATGGAGGCTAAACAATACACTACTTAATAATGAAGTGATCACTGAAGAAATCAAAGAGGAAATTAAAAAATACCTAGAAACAAATGACAATGGAGACACAATGACCCAAAAGCTATGGGATGCAGCAAAAGCAGTTCTAAGGGGGAAGTTTATAGCAATACAAGCCCACCTTAAGAAGCAGGAAACATCTCGAATAAACAACCTAACCTTGCACCTCAAGCAATTAGAGAAAGAAGAACAAAAATAACCCAAAGCTAGCAGAAGGAAAGAAATCATAAAACTCAGATCAGAAATAAATGAAAAAGAAATGAAGGAAACAATAGCAAAGATCAATAAAACTAAAAGTTTGTTCTTTGAGAAGATAAACAAAATAGATAAACCACTAGCCAGACTCATCAAGAAAAAAAGGGAGAAGACTCAAATCAATAGAATTAGAAATGAAAAAGGAGAAGTAACAACTGACACTGCAGAAATACAAAAGATCATGAGAGATTACTACAAGCAACTCTATGCCAATAAAATGGACAATCTGGAAGAAATGGACAAATTCTTAGAAATACACAACCTGCCAAGACTGAATCAGGATGAAATAGAAAATATGAACAGACCAATCACAAACACTGAAATTGAAACTGTGATTAAAAATCTTCCAACAAACAAAAGCCCAGGACCAGATGGCTTCACAGGTGAATTCTATCAAACATTTAGAGAAGAGCTAACACTTATCCTTCTCAAACTCTTCCAAAATATAGCAGAGGGAGGAACACTCCCAAACTCATTCTACGAGGCTACCATCACCTTGATACCAAAACCAGACAAGGATGTCACAAAGAAAGAAAACTACAGGCTAATATCACTGATGAACATAGATGCAAAAATCCTCAACAAAATACTAGCAAACAGAATCCAACAGCGCATTAGAAGGATCATACACCATGATCAAGTGGGGTTTATTCCAGGAATGCAAGGATTCTTCAATATACGCAAATCTATCAATGTGATAAGCCATATTAACAAATTGAAGGAGAAAAACCATATGATCATCTCAATAGATGCAGAGAAAGCTTTTGACAAAATTCAACACCCATTTATGATAAAAACCCTGCAGAAAGTAGGCATAGAGGGAACTTTCCTCAACATAATAAAGGCCATATATGACAAGCCCACAGCAAACATCATCCTCAATGGTGAAAAACTGAAAGCATTTCCACTAAGATCAGGAACAAGACAAGGTTGCCCACTCTCACCACTCTTATTCAACATAGTTTTAGAAGTTTTAGCCACAGCAATCAGAGAAGAAAAGGAAATAAAAGGAATCCAAATCAGAAAAGAAGAAGTAAAGCTGTCACTGTTTGCAGATGACATGATACTATACATAGAGAATCCTAAAGATGCTCCCAGAAAACTACTAGAGCTAATCAATGAATTTGGTAAAGTAGCAGGATACAAAATTAATGCACAGAAATCTCTGGCATTCCTATATACTAATGATGAAAAATCTGAAAGTGAAATCAAGAAAACACTCCCATTTACCATTGCAACAAAAAGAATAAAATATCTAGGAATAAACGTACCTAAGGAGACAAAAGACCTGTATGCAGAAAAGTAGAAGACACTGATGAAAGAAATTAAAGATGATACAAACAGATGGAGAGATATACCATGTTCTGGGGCTGGAAGAATCAACATTGTGAAAATGGCTCTACTACCCAAAGCAATCTATAGATTCAATGCAATCCCTATCAAACTACCACTGGCATTTTTCACAGAACTGGAACAAAAAACTTTGCATTTTTTATGGAAACACAAAAGACCCCGAATAGCCAAAGCAATCTTGAGAACGAAAAAAGGAGCTGGAGGAATCAGGCTCCCTGACTTCAGACTATACTACAAAGCTACAGTAATCAAGACAGTATGGTACTGGCACAAAAACAGAAAGATAGATCAATGGAACAGGATAGAAAGCCCAGAGATACACCCACGCGCATACGGACACCTTATCTTTGATAAAGGTGGCAGGAATGTCAGTGGAGAAAGGACAGCCTCTTCAATAAGTGGTGCTGGGAAAACTGGACAGGTACATGTAAAAGTATGAGATTAGATCACTCCCTAACACCATACACAAAAATAAGCTCAAAATGGATTAAAGACCTAAATGTAAGGCCAGAAACTATCAAACTCTTAGAGGAAAACATAGGCAGAACACTCTATGACATAAATCACAGCACGATCCTTTGTGACCCACCTCCTAGAGTAATGGAAATACAAACAAAAATAAACAAATGGGACCTAATGAAACTTCAAAGCTTTTGCACAGCAAAGAAAACCATAAACAAGACCCAAAGACAACCCTCAGAATGGGAGAAAATATTTGCAAATGAAGCAACTGACAAAGGATTAATCTCCAAAATTTACAAGCAGCTCATGCAGCTCAATAACAAAAAAACAAACAACCCAATCCAAAAATGGGCAGAAGACCTAAATAGACATTTCTGCAAAGAAGATATACAGAATGCCAACAAACACATGAAAGAATGCTCAACATCATTAATCATTAGAGGAATGCAAATCAAAACTACAATGAGATATCATCTCACACCAGTCAGAATGGCCATCATCAAAAAATCTAGAAACAATAAATGCTGGAGAGGGTGTGGAGAAAAGAGAACACTCTTGCACTGCTGGTGGGAATGTGAATTGGTTCAGCCACTATGGAGAACAGTATGGAGGTTCCTTAAAAAACTACAAATAGAACTACCATATGACCCAGCAATCCCACTACTGGGCATATACCCTGAGAAAACCAAAATTCAAAAAGAGTCATGTACCAAAATGTTCATTGCAGCTCTATTTACAATAGCCCAGAGATGGAAACAACCTAAGTGCCCATCATCAGATGAATGGATAAAGAAGATGTGGCACATATATACAATGGAATATTACTCAGCCATAAAAAGAAACGAAACTGAGCTATTTGTAATGAGGTGGATAGACCTAGAGTCTGTCATACAGAGTGAAGTAAGCCAGAAAGAAAACGACAAATACCGTATGCTAACACATATATGTGGAATTTAAGAAAAAAAAAATGTCATGAAGAACCTAGGGGTAAGGCTGGAATAAAGACGCAGAGCTACTGGAGAATGGACTTGAGGATATGGGGAGGGGGAAGGGTGAGCTGTGACAGGGCGAGAGAGAGTCATGGACATATACACACTAACAAACGTAGTAAGGTAGATAGCTAGTGGGAAGCAGCTGCATGGCACAGGGATATTGGCTCGGTGCTTTGTGACAGCCTGGAGGGGTGGGATAGGGAGGGCGGGAGGGAGGGAGACGCAAGAGGGAAGACATATGGGAACATATGTATATGTATAACTGATTCACTTTGTTATAAAGCAGAAACTAACACACCATTGTAAAGCAATTATACCCCAATAAAGATGTTAAAAAAATATTTAAAATTATGTTTCTGATATCTAGTAAGAAATTATATGAGCTTTGTATTTTATCTCAAAATTTGTAAAAGTTTAAAACAATATATACCCAAAAAAGCTGCTAAATTTCAACACTGATTATTTTTGCCTAATGACATTTTATAAGAACAAGGAAGCAGGGCTTCCCTGGTGGTGCAGTGGTTGAGAGTCCGCCTGCCCATGCAGGAGACACAGGTTCGTGCCCCGGTCCGGGAAGATCCCACATGCCGTGCAGCGTCTGGGCCCATGAGCCATGGCCGCTAAGCCTGTGCGTCCGGAGCCTGTGCTCCGCAACGGAAGAACCCACAACAGTGAGAAGCCCGCATACCACACACACAAAAAAACGAACAAGGAAGCATGTACCCTTGTATAATCACCTAATGCTTACCTAGGAATTGCTAAATTATTGTTATATAACATGTACTTTTGGGATCTTACTTATTTTGACTGAAGAATAAGAGGATCACCCCATTTTTTTAAACAAATCTGATAGTTTTAACAAATAACAAAGGTTGGCAAGGATGTGGGGAAAAGGGAGCCCTTGTACAGCGTTGGTGAGAATGTAAATTGGTGCAGCTGGAAAACATTATGGAGGTTTCTCAAAAAACTAATAATAGAACTACCATATGACCCAGCAATTCCACTTCTGGGTATACATCTGAAAAAAAAAAAAAAAAACACTAATTCAAAAAGATACATGCACCCCAATGTTCATAGCCGCATTATTTACAATTGCCAAGATATGGCAGCAACCTAAGTGTACATCAACAGATGAATGGATAAAGAAGATGTGGCATATATGTACACACACACACACACACACACACACACACACACACAATGGAATACTACTCAGCCATAAAAAAGAATGAAATTTTGCCATTTGCAGCAAGATGGATGGACTTGGAGGACATTATGCTAAGTGAAATAAGCCAGACAGAGAAAGACAAATACTGTATGATATAGCTTATATGTGGAATCTAAAAAGCACCACAAACCAGTGAATGTAACAAAAAAGAAGCAGACTCACAGATACAGAGAACAAACTAGTGGTTACCAGTGGGGAGTAGGAAGGAGGGAGGGGCAATAAGGGAGGGACAGGCGATTAAGAGGTACGGACTATCAATATTAGGTATAAAATAAGCTTAAAGTACAACATAGGAAATATAGCCATTATATAATAACTGTAAATGGAGTATAACCGTTAAAAATTGTGACTCATTATATTGTATACCTATAATTTATATAACATTGTACATGAACTATACTTCAATTGAAAAAACCTGATAGTTTTACTATGTTATGTTTTAGAGTTAACTGCTACCGGTCAATTTTTTCCCAGGCACAGAAAGGATCTCTTCAATATTAGTTCTTTGTTTAAGTTTTTCTGCTCTCTATAATGTAACTGCCTCTTACATTGCTACTGAAATTAAATATATTTAATTTCAAGAGAGTCCCATAGCAGCTGAATAACTTGGCCTAAGAAGCTAAAAGATGATTCATCTAAGTCCTCTTGTCATGTAAAAAGGCAAATAATTTATGGTAAATCAATTCAATTGTATGTCAACTTTTTTATTGAAAAGGAAATTAATAACCCTACGACAAAGTATATGCTTATTCAAATAAAGAAATCCCTCTTCGTCTCTTTATGCCTTATAAATATCATCAGTCTGAAGTCATTCTTAGGACACAATACCTCTACGGAATACTAGAGGTTGCAGCTTAGGTTGGTTCCATCTTCTTTAACTCACATCCTCTAAAACCTGGCAGGGCCAACATGCAGCCACTTTAATCCCAGAGAACCAGAGTGTATGTAACATCTCTGAAATTTTCAACAACAAAAATATATTTGCCTAATTGGCTAGAACACATAAACTAGAAGGCCAAGAGGTTCTGGCCACAGCTATTGTGTTTCTAACCTCTGCCAGGAGTCATGAATCAATTACTTTGTCTCTGCACACATTTGTTCATTCACTTATCTAATTTTTGTGGGTGCCTACAGTGTACTGGATGGACATTGTTAAGCCTCAAGAATACAAAATGAATAAGAAATTGTCCTTGCCTCAAGGAGTTTATAACCTAGCATGATAGTCTCTGAAATTAGCTTGCTGAGAATCACAAAGGGAGTTTTTTTAGAAAATAGTGCTTCCTCAGTTTTACCCAAAAATATTCTGATTCTGCAAGTATGAAATGGAAACTAGGCAATCTGATGTGATCAGCCAGATCAACTGGTCTGCACATTGTTTTTTGGGAACCTCTGGTCTAATAGATTATAATTAATCATAATACTTGAAGCTGATTATAATTAATTATATAATTTGAATCAGTTCAGTTTAATGCCACTAAAATTACACAATAATAAAACTATGAAAGATTACATATGAAAAGGAAATAGAAATGAATAAATTCTCCATATGCCCTTGAATCACATTTGAACCATAGATAATACTAAAAAGCCTAACAAAACCATCTCCACTCATGGAAGTTATCAGTAAAAATTACTGTAGCTCTCACCATAAAGATTCTGATAAAGAGGTCTACTAGTAAAAATATTTGAAAACTCATGCCCTAATCATTTGTCTGAGATAAACTAAACCTCTGCCACTTTTCTCACTTAGTAAGGAATTGAACTTACAGTTAGTTCTTTTTAGTTGGTCATGGCCAGCAGATGGCAGTTCAGGATCACGTACTCTCTTTCCCTTGGGATTAGACCAAATTCAATCTGAGTTTTTATAGCCACCAAGCAGTTGGTTTTCCTTTCAGTTTATCTGCCTTGTAACAATCAGCTTTTAGAACATGGCCTACAATTAGTACTCCTCAAATTCTCTGGAATACTTATGAATTCTTTCTTCCATCACATTATTTTCAATTAAAAGTAACTGCCAGGCCTCCCTGGCGGCGCAGTGGTTGAGAGTCCGCCTGCCGATGCAGGGGACACAGGTTCGTGCCCCGGTCCGGGAGAATCCCACATGCCGCGGAGCGGCTGAGCCCATGAACCATGGCCGCTGAGCCTGTGCGTCCGGAGCCTGTGCTCCGCAACGGGAGAGGCCACAACAGTGAGAGGCCCGCGTACCGCAAAAAAAAAAAAAGTAAAGATCTGAAAAAAATGCCCTTGTGGCCAGGGTGAGGGGAAGAGTAATTATTATGAAATATTCCCAAAGCCTTCTCCATGATAAAGGACTACCCTCCAGGAGAAACAA
This sequence comes from Delphinapterus leucas, assembly GCF_059928025.1. Lineage (NCBI taxonomy): Eukaryota > Metazoa > Chordata > Mammalia > Artiodactyla > Monodontidae > Delphinapterus > Delphinapterus leucas. The sequence continues at coordinate 85,570,324 of NC_143135.1, read as the reverse complement.
CTTTACCAGAACTTTGTCCCAGATTCATGAGGGAAGGACATTCCTCTCACTCCAGCCCTTCCAGTCTTCCTGTCTTACCTAAAGTGAGGGAAGGACTATCTAAGAATAAATACTTGTGAAAATCACAGGCAAGAGACATAGACCCAGTAAAAGACTGACACTGAATTGGAAAATTATAGACCCTCCCCCTCCCCTACACCTTACCACCACTCCAGCAAGGCTCCAATGTAATAGTAGTGGGTTATAACTGAAAAAAACTGCAATACACAGGCTCTCTCTAAGGAGAAGAACTTAGGGAAGCCCAAGGTCAATAGAAAATATAAAACCAAGAACACTAGAGGAATCTGAAGACTCTGGCACCTATAGCTACAGCAAACATTAAACAAAGTTCAACTCCTAGACAGATTACCATAAACTCTCACACACCTCAATTCCTATTACCTAATGCAATGTACCAGGCTTCTGACAAAAAATTGAAAAGATACATCAATATATAAGAAAAAAGTCCAAAGAGGCAAAGCAAGCATCAGAACCAAACTTAGATATGAAGCAGATATTGGAAGTATTAGAAAAGGAATTTAAAATAACTATGGCTTCCTTGACTTCATAGGTTTTTACCTTTCTTGCTTCTGCTAAGCCAGTTAACACTGGTCTGTTTGCTTTCCAGCCTCCAAAATTTTTTGCCCAATTTTTGTTTCTGGACTTTTTTTGTCCTTGTGGATTTTTCGCTATGTTAAATAGTATTTTAGGAGATAGTAAAGGTAAAGGAATGTATTCAATCCACTCTCTAATAAAACTATATTGCTGAATATTTTAAATATAATGAGCTGTATCATTTTTATGAAGACAATATGTTTTATGAAGAAAAAGTTATTTAGTTGAAAAGAAAAAATATTCCTTTACATCTTCCTGTAATCCTCTCAGAGTTAAGGTCAAGTTTCTCAGCATGTCATGGGAGACCCCTTCTGAACTGGTCCTCTCTCTACACACCCTCACCTATGACCTCAGCAGGACCACTGGAGGAGAAACCATGGGCCAGGATCTTTCAGGTTACCCATGAGATAGATGAGAATTCACTTTACCAATGCTATTGCTGCCCCTAATTTCTCTGTGCCTGTCTTCTTTTTTGTAAGATAGGAACCATGCATGACATTTATCTCATTGAATATGTTTTATCAGATCAGGCCAGGAAATCTATGCTACATTGTGAAAAGTGGCCTTTTTAGAAAAAGGTTTCTATAGAAACACTAAAGTGTTGCCAACTGGGTAGCTTACCTTAAGTCTTACCTAGACGAGAGCATTTCCAGTTCTTTATACCGACATAAGTGTTTCACCACTCGCTCATTGTGGATTAAGTTGAATCGCCGGTTCCCCACCCACTGTGTCAAAACAAAAGCAACTTAAAAGGAGAAGGCAAGGGACAGAGCATAGACTTGGAAACTGCAAAATCTTAAATGTCATTTAAGTTTCAATCTTTATCCTTTCCTGCTTAATGGAAGCGGAGATTCAGAAGGTGAGGTTCTTCTTCTCAAACATTTCAAATGAATCTAAAAGAACCAGTCAAATGAGAGCTGCTCAATTCTTAAAGGCTAAAAGTTGCTATTTAGCCATAGAACAACTTCACTGCTGTTTGAACATTTGTACTTATAATGTTACTGAACAGGAAGGACATGGAAACTGAGCTCTCCATGGATTTATATGACAATGTAAACCCTGCACCCAGAAAGCATGCTAGATGCAGTGTGTCGATTCTTGAGGTGTGTCTTTCACAATAATCTCAATTACACCATGAAAATTATCTATAATACACAAGACCCACCTCAAATGAAAAACTTTCTGATGAGACAATGAACATACATTGGCTTGTTTGCTTGGGACAAGCCTATAACCACAATGAAAATGAGCCTGCTACTAGGAAAAAATTAGAACACCCATGAGTTAAGAAGGCAAATGTTATCAAGCAGATCTTTCAGGCTGGTAGTCTTGAACCCTTGGGAACCTTGAACCTCGTATTTTCATTTCAATGATAGTCTAAAAAAATTAATATAAGCACTATAAAGCTAATATTTTTAAAATATTAAGCAGGTTATATTTTTCTTTTCCTAATTAATCATGTTCCCCAGTACCCTACTATCATGCATGCTAAGCCAGATGGAAGCCCCAGGGAAGAAGGTACAAACTAGAAGAAAATTCCATAAATGGGAAGGATATGATAAAAGGCAAAGTAATCCTACTTCAAGATTAGGAAGGGAAGCAGAAGCCCTCTGGAAAGGGAAGGAGATGGAAGAAATGAGGCAAGAGGTCAGAAACTATTGTGCCCTCATTTATCTCCCAAACCTCACTCCTCCTTGTTCCTTTCTTCTCCATTCAAATTGCTTCTTCCTGGAGTAAATCCTTTAGGAGCTCTTTTAGCAAGGATCTGTGAGTGGTAGGTTTTCTCACTTTTGTCTTAAAATATATTTATTTTACCTTATTTTAGCCTTCCAACTGAATGATAATTTAGCTGGGGATAGAATTCTAAGTTGACAGATTTGAAGCTTCCATTCGATTAACTCTGAACTTGTTCAGTTCTGTTGGAGTCTACTGTCATTTTAACTAATGTTCACTTTTAGTGTAATTTTTTTTAAATCCCTGGTTGCTTTAATATTTTCTTTTATTTAAGTGTTCTGTAATTCTTTGTCCTGAGCATTCATGTCTTTCATTAATTCAAGAAAATTCTCAGTCATTATCTTTTGAAATACTGCCTCCCTTTCACTGTCCAGTCTCTCCTTGGAAATTCCTATTAGATAGACATTGGACATCTCCCTTTTTCTTCCATGTCTCTTAAACTCTCTTTCATATTTTCCATTTCTTAAATAAACCCTTTGAGATTCACATACTGTATACATTTCCTGAGATCTATATCTTAGGTCATGAATTCTCTATTTAGGGAATAAAGGTTTCAAGTTACAACTATATTTTTCAATTTTTATTTTTAAAAGTTCTGTTTTTTAAAGCTTGCCTTTTATAGTATATCATTTTCCTATGCTTTCTATTTTTTCTTATCTCTTAAACTATTTTAAACATTTGTATTTTGCAGTGCTGTAAGCTGAAGTTTGGGGGAGGGACGTTTTGAGAATGTATCAATCTGCTGTTTATTGAATCTGATAACTTTCACACATGGTGAATTGTTTCCTCCTTTGTTTTGTAATTTTAAAAATGTGAGTTTATCTTCAGTGGGAATTTTTTTCAGTGAAGACTTGGATTTGGAAGTACTCTCCAAAGTAGCTTATTTGTTTATTTGATTTTTGTTTTTTCCAGGCTGCTGAGTGGTACCACCAATGGGGACAAGTTTTTACATTAACTTTTTCATTTCGGGAGTGGGGGCAGGGCAGTTTTTCCTGGACCATGCTGGAAGTTCCAAACCTATACATGGAGAAAACTTGGGATTTTTGATTTGTTGTTTTGTTTTGTTTCTCATACCTAAAGACCTAAGCATTGACAAATTCCCTTTGAATCTCCCTGAGACAGTGGGGAGAGTTTTCCTAATCCTTCTTTCACAGAGATACATCCCTTTCAGTGTCCCTGCATAGGTTTAAAATCCATGTCCCTAAATAATAGCATTAATTTCTAAGTGTGAAAATTACCTCTGCTCACCAGGGCCACTATATGGTGAGCTATGTGTTCAAAGTAGTACTCATGTTTAACTCTTTTACCAAAGTCAAACTTCTTTTTTTGGAGAGATAGTTCAAAATTAAAAGACATTTCATAGAAAAGTCAATCCATCGAGACTTTCATTTGTTTGTAGAAAGCAATATGATGCAAGGGAGTTATGAACTACTTTGATTGTTATAGGCCAATGAGAGAAGAAAAACACACAAGAAGCATATATAATACATGAATGATGTGTTCAATCCAAGTGGAGCCTTCATGTATAAATTAGGGAAAGTTTTACAAGTGGTACAAATAAAGACAAGTGGTGGAATAATTGAACTGAGTCATCACACAGCAAATGCTATAAAGGGCATGTCGTCATAAAAGAGCAGTGTGTTATACAGATTCCATCTTTGTACACAGACGCTTTCAAGAGTTCATGACCATTATGTGTAGTGGTAAACATGCAAAGAAAAGTTTCTTTTTTTTCTTGAATTTTATTTTATTAATTTTTTCACACAGCAGGTTTTATTAGTTATCCATTTTATATGTATTAGTGTATATATGTCAATCCCAATCTCCCAATTCTTACACCACCACCACCTGCCTGGCCACTTTCCCCCTTGTTGTCCATACGTTTGTTCTCTAGATCTGTATCTCAATTTCTGCCCTGCAAACCAGTTCATCTGGACCATTTTTCTAGGTTCCACATATATGCGTTAATACATGATATTTGTTTTTCTCTTTCTGACTTACTTCACTCTGTATGACAGTCTCTACATCTATCCACGTTTCTAAAAATGACCCAATTTCGTTCCTTTTTATGGCGAAGTAATATTCCATTGTATATGTGTACCACATCTCCTTTAACCATTCGTCTGTCGATGGGCATTTAGGTTGCTTCCATGACCTGGCTCTTGTAAATAGTGCTGCAATGAACTTTGGAGTACATGATTCTTTTTGAATTATGGTTTCCTCTGGGTATATGCCCAGTAGTGGGATTGCTGGGTCATATGGTAATTCTACTTTTAGTTTTTTTAAGGAACATCCATACTGTTCTCCATAGTGGTTGTATCAATTTACATTCCCACCAACAGTGCAAGAGTGTTCCCTTTTCTCCACACCCTCTCCAGCATTTGTTGTTTGTAGATTTTCTGATGATGCCCATTCTGACTGGGCTGAGGTAATACCTCATTGTAGTTTTGATTTGCATTTCTCTAATAATTAGTGATGTTGAGCAGCTTTACATGTGCTTCTTGGCCATCTGTATGTCTTCTTTGGAGAAATGTCCATTTTTGGATTGGGTTGTTTGTTTTCTTAATATTGAGCTGCATGAACTGTTTATATATTTTGCAGATTAATCTCTTGTCCGTTGATTCGTTTGCAAATGTTTTCTCCCATTCAGAGGGTTGTCTTTTCGTCCTGTTTGTAGTTTCCTTTGCCCTGCAAAAGCTTTTAAGTTTCATTAGGTCCCATTTGCTTATTTTTGTTTTTATTTCCATTACTCTAGGATGTGGATCAAAAAAGATCTTGCTGTGATTTATGTCAAAGAGTGTTCTTCCAAGAGTTTTATAGTGTCGGTCTTACATTTAGGTTTCTAATCCATTTTGGGTTTATTTTTGTGTATGCTGTTAGGGAGTGTTCTAATTTCATTCTTTTACATGTAGCTGTCCAGTTTTCCCAGCACCACTTATTGAAGAGACTGTCTTTTCTCCATTGTATATCCTTGCCTCCTTTGTCATAGATTAGTTGACCATAGATGTGTGGGTTTATCTCTGGGCTTTCTGTCCTGTTCCATTGATCTATATTTCTGTTTTTGTGCCAGTACCATTTGTCTTGATTACTGTGGCTTTGTAGTATAGTCTGAAGTCAGGGAGTCTGATACCTCCAGCTCCATCTTTTGCCCACAAGACTGCTTTGGCTATTTGGGGTCTTTTCTGTCTCCATACAAATTTTAAGATTTTTTGTTCTAGCTCTGTAAAAAATGACGTTGGTAATTTGATAGGGAATGCATTGAATCTGTAGATTGCTTTGGGTAGTATAGTCATTTTCACATTATTGATTCTTCCAATCTAAGTACATGGTATATCTCTAAATCTGTTTGTATCATCTTTAATTTCTTTCATCAGTGTCTTACAGTTTTCTGCATATAGGTCTTTTGTCTCCCTAGGTAGGTTTCTTCCTAGGTAAATTATTCTTTTTGTTGCAATGGTAAATGGGAGTGTTTCCTTAATTTCTCTTTCAGATTTTTCATCATTAATATATAGGAATGCAAGAGACTTCTGTGTATTAATTTTGTATCCTGCAACTTTATCAAATTCACTGATTAGCTCTAGTAGTTTTCTGGTGGCATCTTTAGGATTCTCTATGTATAGCATCATGTCATCTGCCAACAGTGACAGTTTTACTTCTTCTTTTCCAATTTGTATTCCTTTTATTTCTTTTTCTTCTCTGATTGCCATGGCTAGGACTTCCAAAACTATTTTGAATAATAGTGGTGAGAGTGGACATCCTTGTCTTCTCCTGATCTTTGAGGAAATGCTATAAGTTTTTCACCATTGAGAATGATGTTTGCAGTGGGTTTGTCATATATGGCCTTTATTATGTTGAAGTAGGTTCCCTCTATGTCCACTTTCTGGAGAGTTTTTATCATAAATGGGTGTTGAATTTTGTCAAAAGCTTTTTCTGCATCTATTAATATGATCATATGGTTATTCTTCTTCAATTTGTTAATATGGTGTATCACATTGATTGATTTGCATATATTGAAGAATCCTTGCGTTCCTGGGATAAATCGCACTTGATCATGGTGTATGATCCTTTTAATGTGTTGTCGGATTCTGTTTGCTAGTATTTTGTTCAGAATTTTTGCATCTATATTCATCAGTGATATTGGTCTGTAATTTTCTTTTTTTGTAGCATATTTGTCTGGTTTTGGTATCAGGGTGATGGTGGCCTCATACAATGAGTTTGGGAGTTTTCCTTCCTCTGCAATTTTTTGGAAGAGTTTCAGAAGGATGGGTGTTAGCTCTTCTCTAAATGCTTGTTAGTATTCACCTGTGAAGCCATATGGTCCTGGACTTTTGTTTGTTGGAAGATTTTTAATCACAGTTTCAACTTCATTACTTGTTATTGGTCTGTTCATATGTTCTATTTCTTCCTGGTTCAGTCTTGGAAGGTTATACTTTTCAAAGAATTTGTCCATTTATTTCCAGGTTGTCCATTTTATTGGCATAGAGTTGCTTGTAGTCTCTTAGGATGCTTTGTATTTCCATGGTTTCTGTTGTAACTTCTCCGTTTTCATTTCTAATTTAATTGATTTGAGTCTTCTCCCTCTTTTTCTAGATGAGTCTGGCTAATGGTTTATCAATTTTGTTTATCTTCTTAAAGAACCAGTTTTTAATTTTATTGATCTTTGCTATTGTTTTCTTTGTTTCTATTTCATTTATTTCTGCTCTGACCTTGATAAATTCTTTCCTTCTACTAACTTTGGGTTTTGTTTGTTCTTCTTTCTCTAGATCCTTTAGGTGTAAGGTTAGATTGTTTATTTGAGAATTTTCTTGTTTCATGAGGTAGGCTTGTACTGCTATAAACTTCCCTCTTAGGACTGCTTTTGCTGCATCCCATAGGTTTTGGATCATCGTGTTTTTGTTGTAATTTGTCTCTAGTTATTTTTTGATATCCTCTTTGATTTCTTCAGCGATCTCTTGGTTATTTAGTAACGTATTGTTTAGCCTCCATGTGTTTGTGATTTTTACAGTTTTTTTCCCTGTAATTCATTTCTAATCTCATAGTGTTGTGGTCGGAAAAGATGCTTGATATGATTTCAATTTTCTCTAAATTTACTCAGGTTTGATTTGTGACCCCAGATGTGATCTATCCTGGAGAATATTCCCTGTGCACTTGAGAAGAAAGTGTAATCTGCTATTTTGGGATGGAATGTCCTATAAATATCAATTAAACCTATCTGGTCTATTGTGTCATTTAAAGCTTGTGTTTCCTTATTAATTTTCTGTTTGGATGATCTGTCCATTGGTATAAGTGAGGTGTTAAAGTCCCCCACTATTATTGTGCTACTGTCAATTTCCTCTTTTATAGCTATTAGCAGTTGCCTTATGTTTTGTGGTTCTCCTATGTTGGGTGCATATATATCTACAATTTTTATATCTTCTTCTTGGATCAATCCCTTGATCATTATGTAGTGTCCTTCCTTGTGTCTTGTAACATTCTTTATTTTAAACTCTATTTTATCTGGTATGAGTATTGCTGCTCCAGTCTTCTTTTGATTTCATCTGCATGGAATATCTTTTTCCATCCCCTCACTTTCAGTCTGTATATGTCCCTAGGTCTGAAGTGGTCTCTTGTAGACAGCATATATATGGGTCTTGTTTTTGTATCCATTCAGTGAGCCTGTGTCTTTTGGTTGGAGCATTTTATCCACTTACATTTAAGGTAATTATCGATATATATGTTCCTATGACTATTTTCTTAATTGTTATGGGTTTGTTTTTGTAGGTCATTTTCTTCTCTTGTGTTTCTCACTTAGAGAAGTTCCTTTAGCATTTGTTGTAAAGCTGGTTTTGTGATGCTGAATTCTCTTAGCTTTTGCTTGTCTGTAAAGCTTTTGATTTCTCCATGGAATCTGAATGAGGTCCTTGTTGGGTAGAGTAATCTTGGTTGTAGGTTCTTCCCTTTCATCACTTTAAATATAGCATGCCACTCCCTTCTGGCTTGTAGAGTTTCTGCTGAGAAATCAGCTGTTCACCTTATGAGAGATCCCTTGTATGTTATTTGTCATTTTTCCCTTGTTGCTTTCAATAATTTTTTTTTGTCTTTAATTTTTGTTAGTTTGATTACTATGTGTCTCAGCGTGTTTCTCCTTGGGTTTACCCTGCCTGGGACTCTCTGCACTTCCTGGACTTGGGTGGCTATTTCCTTTCCCATGTTAGGAACGTTTTCGACTATAATCTCTTCAAATATTTCCTCGGGTCTTTTCTCTCTCTCTTCTCCCTCTGGGACCCCTATAATGTGAATATTGTTGCATTTAATGTTTTCCCAAGGTCTCTTAGGCTGTCTTCATTTCTTTTCATTCTTTTTCCTTTATTCTGTTCTGCAGCAGTGAATTTCACCATTCTGTCGTCCAGGTCACTTATCCGTTCTTCTGCCTCAGTTATTTTGCTATTGATTCCTTCTAGTGTATTTTTCATTTCAGTTATTGTATTGTTCATCTCTGTTTGTTTGTTCTTTAATCCTTCTAGGTGTTTGTTCTTTAATTCTTCTAGGTCTTTGTTAAACATTTCTTGCATCTTCTCAATCTTTGCCTCCATTCTTTTTCCAAGGTCCTGGATCATCTTCACTATCATTATTCTGAATTCTTTTTCTGGAAGGATTCCTATCTCCACTTCATTTAGTTGTTTCTCTTGGGTTTTATTTTGTTCCTTCGTCTGGTACATATCCCTCTGCCTTTTCATCTTGTCTGTCTTTCTGTGAATGTGTTTTTTGGTCCACAGCCTGCAGGATTGTATTTCTTCTTGCTTCTGCTTTCTGCCCTCTGGTGGATGAGGCTATCTAAGAGGCTTGTTCGAGTTTCCTGATGCGAGGGACAGGTGGTGGGTAGAGGTGGGTATTGCTCTGGTGGGCAGATCTCAGTAAAACTTTAATATGCTTGTCTGCTGAGGGGTGGGGCTGGGTTCCTTCCTTGTTGGTTGTTTGGCCTGAAGCGACCCAACACTGGAGTCTACCCGGCTCTTTGGTGGGGATAACAGTGGACTCTCGGAGGGCTCACGCCAAGGAATACTTCCCAGAACTTCTGCTGACAGTGTCCTTGTCCTCACAGTGAGCCACAGCCCCCCACCCCTGCCTCTGCAGGAGACCCTTGCAAACTCATTCTATGAGGCCACCATCACCCTGATACCAAAACCAGACAAAGATGCTACAAAAAATGAAAATTACAGGCCAATATCACTGACGAATATAGTTGCAAAAATCCTCGACAAAATACTAGCAAAAGGAATCCAACAGCACATTAAAAGGATCATACACCATCACCAATTGGGATTTATCCCAATGATGCAAGGATTCTGCAATATACGCAAATCAATCACTCTGGTACACCCTATTAACAAATTGAAGAAGAACCATGTGATCATCTCAATAGGTGCAGTAAAAACTTTTGACAAATTTCAACACCCACTCATGCTTAAAAACTCTCCAGAAAGTGGACATAGAGGGAACCTACCTCAACATAATAAAGGCCATATATGACAAACCTATTTGCAATGCAAACATCATTTGCAATGCAAACATCATTCTCAATGGTGAAAAACTTATAGCATTTCCTCAAAGATCAGGAGAAGAAAGGATGTCCACTCTCACCACTATTATTCAACATAGTTTTGGAAGTCCTAGCCACGGCAATCAGAGAAGAAAAAGAAATAAAAGGAATACAAATTGGAAAAGAAGAAGTAAAACTGTCACTGTTGGCAGATGACATGATACTATACATAGAGAATCCTAAAGATGCCACCAGAAAACTACTAGAGCTAATCAGTGAATTTGATAAAGTTGCAGGATACAAAATTAATACACAGAAGTCTCTTGCATTCCTATATATTAATGATGAAAAATCTGAAAGAGAAATTAAGGAAACACTCCCATTTACCATGGCAACAAAAAGAATAAAATACGTAGGAAGAAACCTACCTAGAGAGACAAAAGACTTGTATGCAGAAAACTATAAGACACTGATGAAAGAAATTAAAGATGATACAAACAGATTTAGAGATATACCATGTTCTTGGATTGGAAGAGTCAATAATGTGAAAATGACTATACTACCAAAGTAATGTACAGATTCAATGCAACCCCTATCAAATTACCAATGTCATTTTTTACAGAACTAGAATAAAAAATCTTAAAATTTGTATGGAGACAGAAAAGACCCCAAATAGCCAAAGCAGTCTTGTGGGGAAAAAACGGAGCTGGAGGTATCAGACTCCCTGACTTCAGACTATACTACAAAGCCACAGTAATCAAGACAAATGGTACTGGCACAAAAACAGAAATATAGATCAATGGAACAGGACAGAAAGCCCAGAGATAAACCCACACATCTATGGTCAACTAATCTATGACAAAGGAGGCAAGGATATACAATGGAGAAAAGACAGTCTCTTCAATAAGTGGTGCTGGGAAAACTGGACAGCTACATGTAAAAGAATGAAATTAGAACACTCCCTAACAGCATACACAAAAATAAACCCAAAATGGATTAGAAACCTAAATGTAAGACCGACACTATAAAACTCTTAGAAGAAAACATAGGAAGAACACTCTTTGACATAAATCACAGCAAGATCTTTTTTGATCCACATCCTAGAGTAATGGAAATAAAAACAAAAATAAGCAAATGGGACTTAATGAAACTTAAAAGCTTTTGCAAAGCAAAGGAAACTACAAATAAGATGAAAAGACAACCCTCTGAATGGGAGAAAATATTTACAAACAAATCAACGGACAAAGAATTAATCTGAAAAGTATATAAACAGCTCAGGCAGCTCAATATTATAAAAACAAACTACCCAATCCAAAAATGGGCCGAGGACCTAAATAGACATTTCTCTAAAGAAGACATACAGATGGCCAAGAAGCACATGAAAAGCTGTTCAACATCACTAATTATTAGAGAAATGCAAATCAAAACTACAATGAGGTATCACCTTAGCCCAGTCTGAATGGGCATCATCAGAAAATCTACAAACAACAAATGCTGGATAGGGTGTGGAGAAAAGGGAACCTTCCTGCACTGTTGGTGGGAATGTAATTTGATACAGCTACTATGGAAAGAGTATGGAGGTTCTCTAAAAAACTAAAAATGGAATTACCATATGACCCAGCAATACCACAGCTGGGCATGTACCCAGAGAGAACCATAATTCAAAAAGACACATACACCCCAATGTTCATTTCAGCACTGTTTACTATAGCCAGGTTATGGAAGCAAGCTAATGCCCATCGACAGACATATGGATAAAGAAAATGTGGAACACTTATAGAATGGAGTATTACTCAGCCATAAAAAGGAATGAAACTGGGCCATTTTAGAGATGTGGACGGCTCTACAGACTGTCATACAGAGTGAAGTAAGTCAGAAAGAGAAAAACAAATGTCGTATATTAACGCATATATGTGGAACCTAGAAAAATGATAGAGATTAACCAGTTTGCAGGGCAGAAATTGAGATACAGATGTAGAGAACAAATGTATGGACACCAAGGGGGGAAAGCGGCGGGGGTGGGGGTGGTGTGGTGTGATGAATTGGGAGATTGGGAATGACATATATACACTAATATGTATAAAGTGGATAACTAATAAGAGCCTGCTGTATAAAAAAATAAATAAAATTCCAAAAGAAAAGAATTAGTTCCAGGTGCTATGGTAAAGGTCTGTATGGGTAGAGTGAGGCTTGAGAGAGTGTGTCATCAGGCAGGGATGAATCACATGGAGAGGGTAAGGAAAGCGTTCATATGCAAAGTGAGCTGAGCCTTTAGAATGAAACTCTTGCCTTTAAAAGGTTTAATATCAACAAGTTTACAATCTCATTAGAGAGCCCAAATTTAAAATACATGAAAAAATAGTGAATAATTTGGCATTAAGTTGTGTGGAACTGATTAATAGATCTAAAAGCTTTTGGAGAAGTAGTGTAGGTAAGTTGGAGTAGGTGCATAGGGAAGGTATAAAGGAAGTAAAGTTGAGCCAAGCCTTAAAATGAGCAGGATATAGATAAGTACAGTGGAGTAGATGGGTGAGCACAGGCAGGGAAAGAGTCTAAGCAGACAGAGACCATAATGAAACCAACTGACTGGGGCAGGTTTGGAGGGATAACACGGTCAGATCAAGATGGGGCTTTAGAAGTAGGCAGTTTGGGGATTGACGTAGAAGGTGATGTCCTTTCTCACATATTCCTGATCCTAGAGGAGTGGGATAGGGAGGGTGGGAGGCAGACGCAAGAGGGAGGGTATATGGGGATACGTGTATACCTATAGCTGATTCACTTTGTTATACAGCAGCAACTAACACAACAATGTAAAGCAATTACACTCTAATAAAGATGTTAATAAAAAAGATCATTGCTCTCTATCCAACTGCTACCATTAAAAACCAAACTGATGAGTATCTCTCTAGCTGGGAGGCTGGGCAGGAGGTTGTCAGGTTTACCAAATACTAAGGATGAAAATGGCTGCTTGGAGCTGGCTGAAGGAGCCTGTAAAACAACCCGTTGAGAATTATTTTTACTTTAAAAACACTAAGTTTATAGCCCCACAGAAAGTGCCTGTGTGGTTTCCAGGGCAACCCCAATGCCTTATAAATTTCTCAGTATAAAACTTCAATATAAAAATTTCTCAATCATATTCCCCTTTGTGCCATAACCCAGGCTGAAACATGCCTGGGTGCTGATGTCCCGGGCAGTCATTCAAGGTTCTGAACACAGCCTCTACTTCTGTCTCCCCTTTGCTCTGGCCATCTTATCTAGTCTCAGGATTTTGGCAATCATCTTCAAGCAGATGACTTCCTAATCTACTTCTCCATCCATGTGTCAAGAATTTCTGGTCCCACATTTTTAACTTTTGCTCAGTACCTCCATGTGGATAAATTGCAGGTACCTCAAACTCTTTATGTCTAAAACTGAACTCCTAATCTTTTTACAAGCCCTATGCTTCTCCTATAATCAAAAAGACTACTCTCCTTTCAGACACTTCTCTTGAAACCTTGCATCATCTTTGTGCCTCTTTCTTTCTTAACTCTCATATCTAATGAGTTACCAAGTCCAGCCAATATCTTTGGACTCCAAGCCTCGTTTCTATTCCCAATTCCACTGCTTTAGTTCTGGTCCTCCTTCCCCTTTCTCCTGCATCAGCTTTCCAACCCAACAGTGCCCCTTGCTACCACCCTCACTCTACTCTTTCTTACCTACTGCTGCCAGAATCGTCATCCCAATATTCAGCTTCAACTTTATCATTGTCATCCTTAAAGCCTGTGTTGACTCCTTACACAGTGGAGTCCACATTCTTACACAGTGGAGTCCACATTCTTCAGCATGGCATTCATAGTCAGGGCTCAGCCTTATTTACTCTTTCCATGTCCTATGCCCTACCTCAGTGGTTTTTCAACCTTTTTAATTATTGTCCCCCAAGGTGTCTTTTAAGGGTTTTATTTTTTTCTTAATCATCCCTCTCATGAAATTTTAATGCCATAGGTATACTGTCTGTTTATACACTGGGTGTATATCTGTACTTCCCATTTAAAAAGTAAGATGTTTTTACCCTCCAAGAACCAATTTTTGCTCCACCAGGGGCAATATTGCCCCTATTTAGAATTCATACTCTAGCCAAAACACATCTTTTACCAATCCCTGAATACGCCCCTGTATTTCCTAGCATCCAAGTTTTAACTCACTTTGGCCATTAGCCAGAGGAGTAGAGGAATTATGAGAAGATTCCTAGAGTGTACTTCTGCTACTCAGTGCACTGTTTCCCTTGCCTAGAATAGACTCACACATCTCCTCCCACTACCCTCCATTTCTTCCTATTGAAATATGACTCTTCATGTTGCAACCCAAGTACCATTTCCTCCCCCTGAAGCACTCAGCTGGAACTAACTTCTTCCTTCTGTGCTCTAATAGAACTTACTTTATACATCCATTATGTTCTTCTTTGTTATGTAGTCATTTTTCTATTTGTGTTATCTCCTTCACTGTATTATAAACTTCCTAAAGACAAGGACTATCTTCTTCACAGTGTATAGTGCTTTCATATAGTAGGCACCATTATATGTTATTTGAAATCAATTCACTGCTACACCAGGAACAAAATAAGAGCCTACCTGTGCACACATTTAAAAAATTCCATATGTATGCTGAATAAATGAACACACTAAAGAGTAGAAAAAATGGACATCATAAACAAGACACATTCTTAAACCATCATTAACACAGAGATTATTTATAAAGAAGTTCTGTGTGTTGTACAACATTGGTGAACTGAATTAATTCCTGCTTCATAGAAATAACAGATGCCCACAGAAGTTAGTTACAGCCTACCTGCCTAGAAATGTCTTAAATAAGTATGATCAAGGTGAGTAGAGGATCCAAAGGCCAAAACATAATAGCCATGTTTGACAAATGTTTTTGTTGCAGATACAAAATCTTTATTGTGCTTATTCACTATGAAAAAAGATGATACACGTGGAAGCACATTTTAACTGTTAGTAACCATCACCACTACATACTATGTGACCAAATTAAGGCTATGGGACAATAAAGTTGATCTGATGAAGCTATTTCTGTGTGCAAAGTGAAGCCAAAAGAAGCAGAATGTTTTCTGAAAAAGGCTGGATAATTTTTTTTTCAATCCTATCAATCTTTTAATGCATTTAAGTGCTGAGGAATCATTCAGTGGAAATGGACAGAGTTCTGTTATAACCGTGTTACTCAATTTTTTTTTTTGGATGATCACAAAAAAAGCAACAATGATTGCAATTACCAAACACGAAACACACTCATACTATGTCATAATATTGACATTCAGTCCAGTAGTCCTCCACTGTAACAGCTCCTTTACTTTGCAGTGAAAATTGATTTGTATGTTTTTTGCCTCTGAGTCCTTGTGGGATTTTTTTTAAATTCAAACAGAAAGTCACAAAAATTATAATCATCTTCATTAATTTTTTTTATCTTGATCTTTGGTTAGCACTTTATGAATTCATCAGTTTTCTATTAGAGTTCTGAAAATGCTTATTCATTCAGTTCAGCAGTATAGTCAGTTACCAGAAACCTGTCTTTTCCATGAATTCCTTGAGGATAGAAACCCTTTTATAGGAACATTTTTGCAAAAGCATTAGAGTATACCCAAAACTGTCTGTAAATGACAAAAGACTTAAAAATGACCATGGTTAAAGATTTGATGAAAGTTCATAATAATGCAATTGACAAGGAAATTTAGTTATTTCTGAGTTATACATTTTAAAGTATGGATAATTTTTTAAATGTATATTTATAAATATATTTAGAAATTTCCATCATATCTTGGAATAGTACTTTCTAGGGAAAGCTATTTCTGTGGTTTCATAGGATTACATTCTACCTTAGAGGATTAGGTGTTTTAAAGTGGCCTCTTTTTTTTAAATTTATTTATTTATTTTTGGCTGTGTTGGGTCTTCGTTGCTGGGCACGGGCTTTCTCTAGTTGCAGCGAGCGGGGGCTACTCTCCATTGTGGTGCACGGGCTTCTCATTGCGGTGGCTTCTCTTGTTGTGGAGCACGGGCTCTAGGCACGCGGGCTTCCGTAGTTGTGGCACGTGGGCTAAGTAGCTGTGGCTCGCGGGCTCTAGAGCTCAGGCTCAGTAGTTGTGGCGCACGGGCTTAGTTGCTCCGCGGCATGTGGGATCTTCCCGGACCAGGGCTCGAACCCGTGTCCCCTGCATTGGCAGGCGGACTCCCAACCACTGCACCACCAAGGAAGCCCCTAAAGTGGCACTTTTATTACTTCCCTGAAACAATTTATTAAGAAGATTATCAAATCTTATAGAAAACTACAAACAGGTGCTTTTTACCATCCTTTGGTCATGTCTTCTGTTAAAATACCATAAACGGCTTTGTGTTTGTTTGATTTTTCTAAAGTCCGAGAATGACTTCTGTGGACAATGAGTTGGGGGTATCTGAGGGATGGGAGACTCGGCAAATAATTTATTTCCAAGGATACACTAAATTCAGCCTTGGGGCCTGGTCCGCCTACAGCCAGCTGTATAGTAAATTCAATCCTTCCGGGTCTTTCTAATAGGCTAACCCTTTTGCCAGTTCCAAAGCTCCTAAGCGCAATTCTATTTCCTATAAGCTCTTCTTTGGAAAGGAGGATTAGCCGTGAACCTGTCTCCTTTTCACTCCTGCTAGCCAAGTTCAAGTTTTGTGGGCAAACAACAGCCAAAATAAATACGCTAGAGCCAATACTGAAGCTTCTGCCTCACGGGCAAAATTACGTAGGATCGTCAACAAGTCTTATAGGGGGTGGGGGAGGGAAGGGAGGAGCGTGGAAGGGGCCGCCCCTTTGGAATGGGGGCACTCTCTCCCTTCAGCCGTTCATTTTGCATCTCGGTTGGATAGGCTGAGAGAAATATGTCATTGAGGTGTTTTCAAAATGAGCCCTGTAGGTGTGGGCTGTTCCCTAGGTTTGTGGTTTTAGATTTTCAAACGGGAGGACTTATCAATGGCTATAGGATCAAGTTCCTGAAACTGGTCTATAGCTTGAAAAATGTCGTTGTAACAGGAAGCGCCAAGAGCTTAAGTGTGATTCACACACAGTAGAGGATATGACGAAAGTTCCTCAGGGGTTTGATTTGAGTTTCCTAAATGAAGAAGAAGCCAGGAAGATCCTTCAGGTGCTGGAAAGAAATGAGGAGCTACAGAGGGCAGAGAAGGACAGGATCAGGTACAGAGCTAATTCCTTTTTCCCCTGGGTCTGGGCCACAGTGGGGGGCGTCCGCGGCGTCCCCCGAGCCCGGCGTGAGTGGAGGAAGGGGCCGAGCTTTTGTGGGGCACCTGTCCGAGGCTCGGGGACGCTCAGCATCCGTCCGGAGCGCGCGGCCCGGCAGGGGGAAATCTGCAGTGAGTCTCTCTTGAGAACGTTGGGAGGCGCTGCTGGTGCAGACACGGCCTTCCGGGTAGGCTCGTCTGCGAGCTCAGGTCCCGCAGCATAGGGCGCGACCCTGCCCTCGCCGCGCGGGAGCGTGCCTTGGCGCGTTTCTTCTCAGAGTGGATCCTGCGCGGCGGCTCTGGCCCCAGACCGGGACACGTGGGCGGCAATCGCCGCAGGGGGTCCAGGCTGGGTGGCGGGTCTCTCAGGTGTCTCCTAGGCTGCTACGTGGCGCGGGCCAGGTGGGCCCATGAAACTGGGTGGGGAGCGCAGTCCTGCCCGCGCGCATCCACGTGCTTACAGAGGCCTCCAGGTCGTCCACTCTCGCCCAACACACTCTTCCTCTGCCCCAGAGAAACCTCCCTCTCCACCCAACGCGGGCAGTCAGCGAGGCCCGGGAGAGCTGGCACCTCACTGGAGGCCAAGTGTTTCCCACCCCAAGGGCTGGAGTTCGAGGAACTTGCCAAATTGTGTGGAGTGAACCCAGCTGGGACTGGGCCGCGTGGGGTGTCTAGAATGGTTCGATCCCCTTGCGTGTGGCGCTTGGGGAAGAAGTTGCTGCGGAATTTCCCCCTTGACCTTACTGTACAGTGTTGTAGGTGAGGGATTAGTTACCAGGAAATGAAATCCAGAGATCATTGCCTGAGATGTAAAGTAACCAGTTTTTCTGATGGGGAAGTGTGGGATAAGTCCTGGAATGAATTAAAGACTTTCTCACCAATCCTGGAATAAACCCACCCAAGGCCTTCTCGAGTGGACTGTGGAAGAAAATTTAGGGCATCCCTCTCAGACCAGAAAGTGTGGCACTGATGGAATTTAGAAAGCCATTTTGTTTGTGAACAACTTCTTGGTGATCAAAGTTCTATGTTTCCACTTCCTTCCAGGCATCCCACTTACCCCCCACCCCCCAAACCCCCAGGGAAAAAACCTCCAAAGATACTCTTCACATAGGGAAACCCTAGCTGGTTTTGTAGAAGCGATTAAAACACACTGGGCCCAAAACCCTGTCTTCTCTCCCCACCCCCTACCCCCCAAATATGACTCTTGTGGGGAGAAATGAATATTTGAAGTTTGAGGATGTGTATTTCACGCCATCATACTCTGCCTTTAGAAAAATAGGCTCCATCATTTCTTCAAACTATGCAGAAATGTGCCCTCGTGAGCACAGTATGTCCACACCCACATACACCCAGGAGCATGTGCCCACACGTATGCACGTGCAGTGTACACAGGCACACCCAATGTTGGGAAGGAGAGCTTTAGAATTGCATGCTTGCCTTGTTGTGTTTTCTCTATAGCAGCTCATGGTGCCTGTGGCAGCTGACTTTAGGGGGAACTACACTTAGATGGCAAAGGCCATTGGGCTAGGCCTTAGAAGGAAGGCTAAAACACATTTTATGATTTCATGGCACTCATATCCTAACTGGAGCATCAGCAAAAAAAGCCATAATGCTAAGACAAAAATCAATACTGTTATGATAGGAATATTGGCATTATCGGAGAGGAAATTTAAAATAATTAAGATTATTTACTCAGGCACAGCATTTTTTTCTGCTTTGTTTTTTAAAAAATCTGTTTAATAAAGGTCTGAAGCAGAAAAAAAAATCAATACTGTCAACTATTAAACAAACTTTGAAAAATAATTACCCCAGCAATTTTTTAAATGTCACCACTAAAGTATACAAATAATTTAAGGAAAGCAGACACTTGAGCCAAATGCTCAAGGCAATTATTTCTAGTACTTTATTTTCCCCTGGTTGATTCCTGTGTCTCACTATCAAACACCTGTCCCTGGATAGCAGTCTCCATGGGATTGCTCTGCTCACCAGCTCACATGCATTGGTTTTAGAAGCAGATACTGGCATGCAGAAAAGGCCTGAGATGACATGCCAACTTAGCTCTTCTGTTCATTTTTGATCATCGTATTTTCCTAATCAAGTCAAGACACGTGACTTATAAATCGAGTATTATTTGAGAAAAAATACAACAGTGCCAAGAGACTCTCAGTGGTCTTTTTACTATACTGAGAAACAGTCTTCAGATCTCTTAATTAGGACAAAAAGGGAAGGCACTGGCCTCCCTGGTGGCGCAGTTGTTGAGAGTCCACCTGCCGATGTAGGGGACACGGGTTCGTGCCCCGGTCCGGGAAGATCCCACATGCCGCGGAGCGGCTAGGCCCATGAGCCATGGCTGCTAAGCCTGAGCCTCCGGAGCCTGTGCTCCGCAGCGGGAGAGGCCACAACAGTGAGAGGCCCGTGTACCAAAAAAAAAAAAAAAAAAGGGAAGGGACTAAATGCAGAAGCTTGGAAGGTTTGCTGGTTAGGGCCTATCTGTGATAGGCTTGAGCTGTCTACAAGACAACTAAGAAGAAGTATCCTACAGTTAGAAATATAGAACTACAGTATCATGCAAGGCCAGAGGTGTCCAGAGGTGGATGTTAATGGCACAGAACTAGTTGAGTTCACCATGCAGGAGACCATAGCCCCACCTGTAGAAATGAGCTTCCCCCGATCTTCCTTCATCAGTACCAGAACTCTCTGGCTCCAGCTTACTGGGAAAGTATTCACATTAAATATTATAATGTTTCCAATATATGAAGAGTTTCTTCAGATTTTTAAGAAAAACACCAAGATTCAAACTGATGAATAAGCAAAGATAGAAAGAAATCATTCACACTAGAAGATATCCAAACAGTAAACAAAACATATGGGAAAATGTTCACCCTAACAGTAATAAAAAAAAAAAAGAAAGAAAATCAAAGTAACCTCAAGACATCATACTGCACCTTTAAAAATAACTAAAAAGACTTGGTGAGGGTTGAAGTGAAATGGATAGATTCTGTATATCGTTAGTGGCATTGTAAGTTGAATATCATCCTTTTGGTGAACAATACTGCAACACCTGTGAAGATATGACTTGCCCTTGACCCAGTTATCCAGTTCTTGAATGTTACTCATTAGTAGGAGATTGAGGTGGAGAAAATGACCACACCAACATTTATTAAGTGCTGCCTTTTTAAGTAATAATAGTAATTACTGTGATAATAATAATTGCTAACATTTATTGGTCCCTTACTGTATACTAGGCATTGTATTAAACATGTTGTATATTTTTAATTAATCCTCTCAATAACCTCGTTAGGTACACACTTTAATTTCCATTCCACAGAGAAGGAAACAGCTTAAAAATGTCGAGTATCTTGTTCAAGTTAAGCAGCAGAGCTAGAATTCAAATCCAGATCCATCTCAAAATTATTTTACCCATCAGCATTGACTAATCCTCACAACCATCCCTTGGGGTGAGTATTATTAATGACTTTGTACAGAAGAGAAACTGAAATTTAGCAAGGTTAAGGAACTTGCCCAAGGTCACACAGCTCGTAAGTGGCAGAACTAGAATTTGAACCCAAATCTATCTGGCTCTAAAAATCTGTATTCTTTCCACTATACCATATTTTTCCCTGAGGAAACAATTTAGTAGAGGAAAAACAAGACATATACTCTCAGATATTGCAGTGTTACCTATAATAGCAAAATAGTGGAAAATTTCAAATCTAAGTAAAAGTCCAGTCATTACAAAGGACAATTATGAAGACATCATTATGTCCCATCCAATATGATATTTTAGTTCTATATTTCTGACTACCTTGGTTTTGTAGACACCTCAAGTTTGTCATGGATGCAGCTGTGGAAAAATGTGTACAAGGCACTGTTCTGTGAAAAAGCAGAACACAAAACAGTGCTTATGTTATTATTTCAGTTTCTTCTGGACATCTGGGCATGTGCATAGCAACTAGAAGAAAATAGCAAAAATCTGTGCTTCTCCTTTCCGTGAATCTCTAGGGCCTGCTGCAGCTCCTGGCCCATGGTGAACAGTCAGTAAATGTTTGCTGAAAGGCATGGGCTTGCCCTGACAGCTGGGGGCTGGGCTCTCCTGCCCTCAAACCCAACACTGCCAAGATGGGAAATCAGACCTGGGGGTAAGGATGCTTGGTAGTCTGGGCAGGAACGCTGGACACATGCTTCCTCCTAAGGCCCTGGGAAGGCAGATGAGGGGAAAGATGTAGGATTTCATGGCTAAGAGGAGAGGAAGACCTGGGTCACAAAGGTTTCTGTCTGCATAGGCCCCCTATAAATACTTGATGAAGGAATTAATGGTCTGCACTGGCTGGAGTCAGAGGCTTCTGCTGTCCCAACTTCTCTTCCCATTTCTCAGTCTCTGTTTGTTTCACCTTCTTCTCATCCCTCAATACCCTCTGCCCAGTTACATGGGATTTCTCCCTCCTTTGAACCCTGTAATGGACTATAATCACTCTGTTACATTTATCCTCTTCTGTCAGTCTGGGATCTGAGCTACAGAAATTCTCTGAGAGCCAGTTAAAGAAATGGAAATACTTAAATTACAATCTGTCAGTTACGCTTCTTTTTGGATTGTGGAAAGGATTTTGCCTGGAAGTATTCACTTGGGCGTGACTTTTTAGGCCATGTACAGTCTGTGGTTTTAGCTACAGTGAAGAAAAATGGCTGAGAGTTTGAATCACGATTGGCAGGTGAAAAATTTCCCCTTACTACTTCTATCACATCTTGGAGGAAATATATATGTGTGTGTGTATACATATATATATACACAAATACTATAGATGATAGATAGATAGATAGATAGATAGATAGGTAGATAGATAGATGGAATAAAATCTGAAAAGCATCTTACTTTTTACAAGTCTTTGAAAAACACAACTACCTACCTATAAGCCCCACCACCCCCATCTCATAAGTGTGACTGAAATAGAAAGTACCAAGAGATTATATCAACTAGTCAAGCTCACAGAAGAGATATCAATAAATCAAAAATGTTTATTTTTCCTATTGCAGAAAACTTATAAAGTATAAGATGTTACAGCACCAGGTGTAATTAAGTTGAAAAATGGCATGTCTAGATTTAGACTATCTTTGCTCAGTGGCAAGATTGCAGCCCAGGAGAGTTTTCTAGAACTTAGCTGTTTCGATTGATTTACACTAGTGTACTTGAGCTGTGGCTCAGTCCTGAGGGGGACTGTGCATATCAAAGTAGTGAAGTGATCGGTAGCTGGTGGAAACTGCAACATCCTGCAGAGATTAAAAACCAGATACACAAGTCTCCTGTCTCTCATAGGCTTTCTGCCTGCCCTCTCCTCTTCCAGCTGGTGAAATTTGCCTCTGGCTAGGATAGACTTTCAAGAAACTTTGGATGCTTATTTATTGGGCATCTACTCTGTGCCAGACACTGTGTTAACCCTGAGGATACAGCAAAGAAATTCTGCCCCAAATGGCTTTAGTCTATGAAAGTTTTTGGTTGGTGGTAAGTCCTCTAAGATGAAGACTTCATACAAATGTAGCTTGCCCTCATGGAGCCCTGCGTGGCTGGGGAAGGGACTGTGAGAACTGCCTGGAGGTCACAAGAGTGCCCTATAGGCTGGAGTGTTCTGATAATATAACAAGGAATGGGATCAATATCATGGATCTCTGAGGCGTCTGCACTTTTCAGTAACATCCAATTTAGTTAATTCCTTTAAACTGAGGGGAGAGCTTTCTCTCAGACAAATTCTCCCGGCTAGTTACTCCTTGGATTGGTCTCCAAGGAGACCAAAAACAGATCAGCACATACACAGTGAGTCAGTACAGCCTTGGCACCTGGGAAGGGAGTCTTATCATCAAAGGAGAACCAGCATTGGTATCCCAGGAAGGGAGGCATTTAATCTTTACTTTTAACATGGACATTCTTTACTTCTGGTCACTGTGCCCTTTTATTTAATAATTAAAGCAGATGTACAATGTATGTACACACAGGCTGTTTTAGTTAGCACAAAATTCAAGTTTACTCATGTATAAGCAAGAATGACTTCCCTGTACCTCAATATGTGAAATTTTCTTTTATCGCTGTTTTTTTTTAAAAAAGCATATATGTATTTTGTAAGGATATACTCTAAACTATTAAGATGGTTATCTCTTGGATGTGATATTTAAAGGAACTCTAACCATTTTACTATTATTTTATTCCTTAAAATTATCACGGATTATTTTTTAATGATTATTTCTTTTGATAATAAAGAAATGCAAAATAACTCTTTTTCCTTCATAAATATAACTTTAAAAATATTTGTCTTAAAAATATCTGAATATTTTTCTGCCCTTTTCTTTATAATGTTTTATACATTTTGCAATGTTAATGTATTTATGGGTAAGTTGGTTTCTCTGCATCAATCTCAAGTTCTTTGTGGTCAAGGATTATCTTAGGGATGGAGAGCCTCACACACCTAGTAGGTACTCAGTTCCTAATCAAGTGGACTTTAACTTACTTCTGTGAGGGAGTACAAAGTGAGGGAAGGATAGATCTGGGGAAACCATATGAAGGACAAAGAAGGTCAGATTAAGGTTAATCAGAAAATATTCTTCTTCCTGTTAGCACATTTGGGTTTTAAAACTGAGAACGAGTTGGCTAAGAGCCTTGCTAAAGCAATTCAGGCCCATTTTTCTGCAGTTAGTTACTGCACAGGCCATAATATTGAGGGCCTAGGCTCACTTCACTCTCCTGCTCAGGAATATTTCCTTATTGGCATTGCCAATAGCCCTAATTAAAGGCTGTACTCAAAATATCAACTTGGCATACCACAGGAGCCAGCTTCCTCATTCCTCTGTGTGTTAGACTTTCTAATGATGAAAGAGGAAATCAGGGGCTACAGTGACCACCAAAGTCCCCACTTCCCAAAGAAAAGTTGTGGTGTTTTATATTTATATCAAGTTTGCCTTGGTTTCAATTTTAAAACAATGCATTTAATGGTAGTTGAAGGAGGGAAGGGTCTGATCTGGTGTGGGGAGAGGGTAACCTGGCAACCACTGCTCTGTTCTTCAGATCTGTTGAAAAGATCTGTCCTCCAGGTATCAAGAAGGGCCATGCTCCCTCTGAAGGCACTTGGGAAGAATCTGTTCCAGGCCTCTCCTAACTTCTGGTAGTTCCTGGGGTGGTGGCAGTGTAACTCCAGTCTTCACATGGCATTCTCCCTGTGTGCATGTCTGCCTCTGCTGTCCAAATTTTGCCCTTCCCATAAGGACACCAATCATACTGAACTAGAGCCAACCCTAATGACCTCATTTTATCTTGATTACCTTTGTAAAGACCCTATCCCCAAAAAAGGTCATGTTCTGAGGTACGAGGGGTTAGGACTCCAACATATCTTTTTTGGAGGACACAATTTAATACATAACAGTAAGGCTGGTTCAATGTTTTTAAATAAATTACTGTAAACCACTATATCAACAGTCTAAAGAAGAAAAACACATGATCATATCAGTTGATGCAGAAAAAGCCAAGATAAAACCTCTTGGCAAGGAAGAAATAGAACCTAATAAAAGGTATCTACAAAAAACTTACAGCTAACATCATATCTAATGGTGAAAGACTGCTTTTCCCTTAAGATTGAGAACAAGACAAGGATGTACAATCAATCCTTCCGTTCCTATTTAACATCATACTTGAGGTCCTAGCAAGGCAAAGAAATGAAAGATATACATATCAGAAAGGAAGAAATAAAACTATCACTATTTGCAGATGACATGATTGTCTACAAAGAAAATCTCCCCAAAAAACTATCAAAAAAATCCTAGAACTAATAAGTGAATTTAGCAAGGTGGTAGAATACAAGATTAATACACAAAAATCTACTGTGTTTCCATATAATAGCAATGAACAGTTAGAAATCTAATTTTTAAAAAATTTTATGAAAAAACAAAGGAACTGAGTAGACAAAACAATTTTGAAAAAAAGAAGAAAATTGAAAGAATCACACTACTTGATTTTAAGACTTACTATAACATCACAGTAATCAAGCTATCATAGTAGTTGTGAAGGGAAAAACATATAGTTTGATGGAACAGAATATAGTCCAGAAATAGACCCCCAAAATATAGCCAATTGATTTTTTTACAAAGGTATGAAAGCAGTTCAATGAAGGATAGTCTTTTCAACAAAAGGTGTTGGGATATTTGGGCACAAGGCTAGAAACATTTTCATCACCCCAAAATTAAACATTAAATAGTTACTCTTCGAAAGACAGATACCATATTATATCACTTATATGTGGAATCTAAAATTTGACACAAATGAACTTATCTACGAAACAGAAACAGACTCACAGACATAGAGAACAGACTTGTGGTTGATTGCCAAGAGGGAGAGGGGTGGGGGAGGGATGGATTGGGAGTTTGATATTAGCAGATGCAAACTATTATATATAGAATGGATAAACAAGGTCCTACTGTATAGCACAGGCAACTATATTCAATATCCTGTGATAAACCATAATGAAAAAATATGAAAAAGAATATATATGTGTTTGTATGTATATATATATATAACTGAATCACTTTGCTTTACAGCAGAAATTAACACAACACTGTAAATCTACTGTACTTCAATAAAATAAATTTTTTAAAAAGTTACTCTTCATTCCTGCCTCCCTCCAATGCTGGCAACCACCAATCAGCTTTCTGTCTATATGTATCTACCTATTCTGAATATTTCATATAAATGGAACCTTTCATATAATACATAACCTTTTGTGTCTGCTTTACTTAGCATAATGTTTTGAGGTTTATCTACTTTGTAGCATGTGTCTGTACTTCATTCTTTTTTATGACTGAATGATACTGCATTGTATGTACATACCACAATTTGTTTATCCATTCCTCATAAACATTTGGGTTGTTTCCACCTTTTGGCTATTGTGAATAGTGTTGCTATGAATATTTATCTACAAGGGTTTTGAGTACCCGTTCCCAGTTCTTTGGGGTATATACCCAGGAGTGGAATTACTGTGACATTTGGTAATTCTGGGTTTAACTTTCTAGGAATCATCAAAACTGTTTTCATCCACACTCACTTTCATATAATTGTGACTGTACTGTGTATATTTTTGTTTGTTTGTGTAATATCTGACATAAAAATAACCCCTTCAAATTAAAGACTCTTAGTCAACATTATTTTTTGTGGCTGCATACTATTCTGCTATATGCATTTTATAATTTAATTAATCATTCCAATATTTTAGGTTCTTCAGTTTTCTCTTATTCTTTTTGTTTCTCATTGCTATTGTTAACGAGTCCAAGCTCATACTGCTTGCTGCACTACAGGCCAATAAATTGAGAGACAAGTTGTTGGGGCAAGGAATAGCGACTTTATTTGGAAAGCCAGCAGACCAGGAAGAGGTGGACTAGTGTCCCAAAGAACCATCTCACCCAAGTTAGAATTCAGCCTTCTTTTATACTAAAAGGGGAGGGGATGTGGCTGGTTGTTGCAAACTTCTTGGTGCCAGAATTCTTTGTTCTTGCAACTGTCCATTTAGGTCTGGTCACGATGTTCTTGAGAATGGGCTATCCTGTATATTTCAGGTTCTAGGAAACATTCTTGTACAAAAGGTTCAGAACCAGCATGACTAAGCACAGGCAACAGAGCACACAGGTTAGAGCTAAAGGAATAGATTCAATATGGAGTCAGGTTTGTTCTTCTCTGTTACACTATGTTAAATAACACCAGGACAAACATTTGTGCTTACATCCTTAATTCAATTTAAACTGTGTCCCTAAGGTAAATTCCACAATGTAGAATCATTATTTTATAATATAAATACTTGCTAAATTCATGATACCTGTTACCAACTTGCTCTTCAAAAATGTTCTACCAAACACTGACTTGACTTGCAGCGGAAAGCCTCCTATTTTACCATACCCTTCCCAGCCCTGGGTCGTATTATTATTATTATTATGTTTAATCTTTGCTAATTTTGTAGGCCAAAATATTCTTATAATAGATTTATCAATAATTTCTGACACTGTGGTTATAATAAATTTGAACTTTTTTTCATATGTTTACTATTTATTTACATTTCATGATTTATGAATTCTCTCTTTATACCTTTGCCCATTTATATTTCAGAATTTATATTCAGAATGCTTGTTGTCACAAATAACAGATCTAATCATGGCTTTAATGACTTGGGAATAAAGTTTTCTGACATAAACAATATATCTAGAAGTAGGCGACTGATAGCTGGTTTAGTGGTTTAGGATGTCAGGTTGGTGTCTTTGCAATGAAAAATGGCTGCAACTGCTCCAAACATTACATCCATGTTCAAGGCAGGGAGAGAGGAGATAGGGTGGAGCCAACTGCATCTGTCCCCTTTATTAGGAAAGTAAAAGCTTTGCCAAATGCTATCCCAGTACACTTCCCCTCATGTCTCATTGACCAGAACCAGGTCATAAAGCCACCCTTTGCTGCAAGGGAATTGAGAAATCAAGTAATAGGATTTAAATGTTAGGCTTAAATCATTCGTGATCCATTCCCTGGGGCTGCACACTTTGCTGCCCACAGCAAAACCAAAAAGGAGGGGAACTAGGGGGAACGGATTCTAGAAGGCAAAGAGCACTATCTGACACAGAGTCTCAGTATGTTTTGAGTTTTTTATTGCTTTATATATTTCTCTATACATTAAGGAAATTGACTTTTGTCCTACTTATTACAAATATATTTCCTAGATTTCAGTTTGCACTTAACTGCTATTTATCTGAGAAAAGGCTTTTTTTTCCTATTTATATAACGTACTAAGTTTAAATTTTTTTGTTTGTTTTTTAGATTAAAAAGTTCTTCCATTTAGAAATTAGATCGACATTTACCTCTAGTTTTTAAAATCTTTTTGAAAATTTAACTTTTTAATTGATCAGATATGTATTTTACCTATAAGGTAGGTTAATTATATAAATTGATTTTTTTCCCAAATAACTAGCAAATTGTCCTGGTACCACTTATTTCCATCTACTTCTAGGGCCCATGGTTATTCCTTTTAGAGAAAGGGCTATGGGACAACAAAACAATATCAACAACAGCAAAGAATTGATGAGGCAAATGCTGCAACATCAGCTTTCATGAAACCTAAGAAGGAAATTGCAGGGAAAAGGCTTTAGTACTGATAAGTGTGATTGTTTGTTATACGTTTATCAGTGCACAAAGTTAATGGATCGTGTTTCAGTTTCCTTCCTCTTTCCATTTTCTATGACAGGTAGCAAACCTAATTGAGAGTAGACCTCAATTATCTCATCCTGAGATATCCATCAAGTGACCTGGTTGTCATTTAGATCTGGTTCTTTTCCTAGTCAAACAAATACCTTATTAGGGGGATATAAGTTTTTAACTTATAACAAAATTAATTTGCTTTAAAAGGATAAGTGATTAACAGGATTTCTAGACAAACAAGCAAACAAAATTAAAATCACATGTGTTGTGAGTTTAATGTTTACCATGCACAGGGGAACAGGTAAAACTCTTCAGGAGATCATTGCTTATCACTCAGGGTCACACCAGGAAAACAGAAACTACTGGGTATTTAAAACAGAGTGTAGTGCGGTGAATTGCTTAGTTACATGGTGATAAAAAAAGGGAGAGAAACCAATCAGGGGACAGTGAGGCTGATCAGAGATTGGCAGCTGCAGGGAGCCTGGAGGCAGTGGTGCACTGATAACTGGTACTCCTAGAGAAAAAGCCTTGATTTGTAGCATTGGCTAATTTCAAGCTAGAAACAGTTTAACAAACAGCTTGTAAAATTCCTGAATATTTACAATCTGCTCTTGTAAACCAGTACAAGCCAGCTGTAGCACACCACTGGTTAGAGAGGAAAAGGGAGCAGGTGGTTTTAGCCAAGCCCTACAGGCTAGGGTCCCCCATGAGAAACTGGGACCATGGCAGGCCTGTCTGGGGATTTGGAGACGTGGGAGAGACAGTCACTGACAGAAGTTCTGCATGAGGCAGAGAGAGGGAAGAGGAGAAATACCCTGACTTTTCCCTTCCAGCCCTCCAGTCTTCTGCCAGTGTCTGGCTGAAGCCAGCTGGAAGCATCTAACTGGTAGTGAGAGCCTGGGAAATGCAGCTTACAGGGGTCATCTCCCAGCAGCACAGAGCAGAGCAGGGAAGGGACAGTTTCTTGTCCCCTTTTCCCTTCCATCCCTGTTGTTTTCTTCTGTCATCCTTTGGATTCTGCTTTTTCTCACTGCCCAGTCTTACATTGCTAAGGCTTTGCTTCCCTGCCAGAAAATATTCTTGAGTTTTCTTTCCAGTTATCCTGTACTTATTGTTCTTGCTCACTCTGCTCTTTTACAGTTTCTGTCTCTTGCTTCAGCACCTTTTGGGAGTGGCCCTATTCTGCTCTTGCTTCTCTGTGCTGCTGCTTCTCCCCACCTTTCTGGATATTCTTCCTATGCCATGGTCAGCCTCCAACATGCTCAGGTTAGTCAGGGTCTTTGGGTGGAGAGGAAGAGTCTCACTCAGGACACTTTAGATGGAGAGGGCTTTGCAGAAAGGTTACCTGTGGACTGAATCTGGAATTTGAAGGACTTGGGAAACCAAGACAACTCTAGGGACCAGCTACTCTGCTTGCCTGTCACAGCCCACACTGTTCTTCTCCTAGGATGCCTTTGATTCCCTCACTTCATGCTGCTGCATATTTCAACTGGCTGACTCTTTATACATTCTCTGGTCTGATTCTGGTGCTCATGGCCATTATGCCAGGTCACCTGATGCCTCTCTAGCCAGCCTGTGAATGGGCTGCCCTAGGATAAGGCATCCAATCTGTAGCACCTCCTAGGGAAAACTTATTGCTGGATATTCTAAGTGGGGGCCGTAGACCATCCAGTTCAGCTCAAGATGATATAATATTGACTTGGCAGGCACTGAGATTCACCTGTCCAGGAGGGGGTTGCACTTGGGTTCTCTGTACTCACACTGTCTCTCCTTTCTGTATGCCTACCTGTGCACTAAGATACATTTGATGTGTCTGCTTGGCTTCTGTGATGACAAGTCTTGGACTGCAGGCTCTGCAAAGACAGAGATTCTCAACCCTGGTTGAAATGACAACTACCTGGGGAACTCTCAAAATGCCCAATTCCATGCCCCACCCTGACATTCCAGCCAAATTGGTCTGTGATCAGGTTGGGCATGGGTGTTTTTTTAAAGCTCCCAGATGACCTAATATGCAGTAAGGGATCCCATCTTGGTTGCCTGGACATTGGGTTGTGACTTCGCCTGTCACATCTTTCCTATAGGCCACTCCTTTACATGAGTTGAGGGACTGTTGATTTCTCAGGAAACCCTGTGGTTTGGGAAGGGAAAGCCTAGAGTGCTAGTGAAGGACAGTCCGAGAGGGATATGCCTGACACAAATGTAGAAAGCCTTGTTTCTAGTACTTTCCCACTTCAGAATTTCTTGGCAAGATCAAAAGGACCTTCTGCCCCTGCAGCTGTGTAGTCTGACAACTGTAAAAATTGCTTTTCACTTTTTGTTGCTTTTATTTTGTTTTACTGCCCACTTAGTGTGGTTACACATAAACACAAATGCTGTAATATCCAGGAGCTTATTACATCCTGGCTGTGAACTTGCTTCCTTGAACCAAATTCTAGTCATAGGTTCTTCACATTGGCTGTTGAGTGGTTATGTTCAACGTGAGGAAACAGGACATAGCTAAAGAAGGACAACATGGAAGCCCAAAGAGTTTCTGAAAGGGTAAAGCAGCCTGGTTTCACTACAAGTTGGTCAAAAGAGAAAGGAATTAGATGTCTTTCTTTGATGATTCTGTGATTATTCAGGAATATGTGATTGGTGACTTTTTAAATATATGCAGTACTTTAAAGCTTACCATGTTCACTGGATCCTCTCAAATATCCTTTAAAGTAGAAACAGCAGATATTATTTTCTTATTTTCCTAGATGAGATATTATTATCCTTATTTTTCTCTTTTCTCAAAATGCCTCAAGACCATAGTAACGCCCAAGGGTGGATGTGAGAATAGAACACAGGACTCTGGGCCCTGTGGCACTTGTGCAGCATGTCCTGTTGCTGTACGGGTGAACTGATCCAGACACTAAGTGATGGAGGTGTGTGGAAATGTGTGGATTCAAAGGGAAGTTAATACCTGAGCTTTAAGGGAGTTAAATAACAGTTGAAAGAATGTGTGAATTGTGATCATAGATTGCTATAATGTGTGTGGGTCAGATTGGGACCCCTGTGATCTCCGTCAGCCTCACCCCTACAGCCACACCAGATAAACTCACAGTCTAGGTGAGACTCAAGTGCTGTCCATGTGACACAGCTTCGCAACAAGATCTCCTTTTTCTGAGGCCGACCACTTGCTGTTCTGCAGCCCCTCAGTGAGCTTCCCTGAGGTGCTGCTGTGATACAGGCAGGAGTGACCATGGGGCCAAGGAGTGGTGCAGACAGAATCCTCAAAGGCTCCCGGGGAGCCTGAGGAAAGTCCTAGGCGTCTTAAATAAATCCCCTAAAAAGGCAGCATTCTGATTTAAAATGCATCAGAGCCCAGATGGCAACAAAGGTTTTTCTTTTCTTTTTTTTTTTTTTACATCTTTATTGGAGTATAATTGCTTTACAATGGTGTGTTAGTTTCTGCTTTATAACAAAGTGAATCAGTTATACATATACATATGTTCCTATATCTCTTCCCTCTTGCGTCTCTCTCGCTCCCACCCTCCCTATCCCACCCCTCAAGGCGGTCACAAAGCACCGACCTGATCTCCCTGTGCTATGCGGCTGCTTCCCACTAGCTATCTACCTTACATTTGGTAGTGTATATATGTCCATGCCTCTCTCTCGCTTTGTCACAGCTTACCCTTCCCCCTCCCCATGTCCTCAAGTCCATTCTCTAGTAGGTCTGTGTCCTTATTCCTGTCTTACCCCTAGGTTCTTCATGACATTTTTTTTTTCTTAACTTCCATATATATATGCTAGCATACGGTATTTATCTTTCTCTTTCTGACTTACTTCACTCTGTATGACAGACTCTAGGTCTATCCACCTCACTACAAATAGCTCAGTTTCGTTTCTTTTTATGGCTGAGTAATATTCCATTATATATATGTGCCACATCTTCTTTATCCATTCATCCGATGACGGACACTTAGGTTGTTTCCATCTCCAGGCTATTGTAAATAGAGCTGCAATGAACATTTTGGTACATGACTCTTTTTGAATTTTGGTTTTCTCAGGGTATATGCCCAGTAGTGGGATTGCTGGGTCATATGGTAGTTCTATTTGTAGTTTTTTAAGGAACCTCCATACTGTTCTCCATAGTGGCTGTACCAATTCACATTCCCACCAGCAGTGCAAGAGTGTTCCCTTTTCTCCACACCCTCTCCAGCATTTATTGTTTCTAGATTTTTTGATGATGGCCATTCTGACTGGTGTGAAGTGATACCTCATTGTAGTTTTGATTTGCATTTCTCTAATGATTAATGATGTTGAGCATTCTTTCATGTGTTTGTTGGCAGTCTGTATGTCTTCTTTGGAGAAATGTCCATTTAGTTCTTCTGCCCATTTTTGGATTGGGTTGCTTGTTTTTTTGATATCGAGCTGCATGAGATGCTTGTAAATTTTGGAGATTAATCCTTTGTCAGTTGCTTCATTTGCAAATATTTTCTCCCATTCTGAGGATCTCTTTTGGTCTTGTTTATGGTTTCCTTTGCTGTGCAAAAGCTTTGAAGTTTCATTAGGTCCCATTTGTTTATTTTTGTTTGTATTTCCATTACTCTAGGAGGTGGGTAACAAAGGATCGTGCTGTGATTTATGTCATAGAGTGTTCTGCCTATGTTTTCCTCTAAGAGTTTGATAGTTTCTGGCCTTACATTTAGGTCTTTAATCCATTTTGAGCTTATTTTTGTGTATGTTGTTAGGGAGTGATCTAATCTCATACTTTTACATGTACCTGTCCAGTTTTCCCAGCACCATTTATTGAAGAGGCTGTCCTTTCTCCGCTGTACATTCCTGTCTCCTTTATCAAAGATAAGGTGACCGTATGTGCGTGGGTTTATCTCTGGGCTTTCTATCCTGTTCCATTGATCTATCTTTCTGTTATTGTGCCAGTACTATACTGTCTTGATTACTGTAGCTTTGTAGTATAGTCTGAAGTCAGGGAGCCTGATTCCTCCAGCTCCGTTTTTCGTTCTCAAGATTGCTTTGGCTATTCGGGGTCTTCTGTGTTTCCATACAAATTGTGAAATTTTTTGTTCTAGTTCTGTGAAAAATGCCAGTGGTAGTTTGATAGGGATCACATTGAATCTGTAGATTGCTTTGGGTAGTAGAGTCATTTTCACAATGTTGATTCTTCCAATCCAAGAACATCGTATATCTCTCCATCTATTTGTATCATTTTTAATTTCTTTCATCAGTGTCTTATAATTTTTGGCATACAGGGCTTTTATCTGCTAAGGTAGGTTTATTCCTAGATATTTTATTCTTTTTGTTGCAATGGTAAATGGGAGTGTTTTCTTGATTTCACTTTCAGATTTTTCATCATTAGTGTATAGGAATGCCAGAGATTTCTATGCATTAATTTTATATCCTGCTACTTTACCAAATTCATTGATTAGCTCTAGTAGTTTTCTGGTAGCATCTTTAGGATTCTCTATGTATAGTATCATGTCATCTGCAAAGTGACAGCTTTACTTCTTCTTTTCCGATTTGGATTCCTTTTATTTCCTTTTCTTCTCTGATTGCTGTGGCTAAAACTTCCAAAACTATGTTGAATAAGAGTGGTGAGAGTGGGCAACCTTGTCTTCTTCCTGATCTTAGTGGGAATGCTTTCAGTTTTTCACCATTGAGGACGATGTTGGCTGTGGGTTTGTCATATATGACCTTTATTATGTTGAGGAAAGTTCCTTCTATGCCTACTTTCTGCAGGGTTTTTATCATAAATGGGTGTTGAATTTTGTCGAAAGCTTTCTCTGCATCTATTGAGATGATCATATGGTTTTTCTCCTTCAATTTGTTGATATGGTTTGTCACGTTGATTGATTTGCGTATATTGAAGAATCCTTGCATTCCTGGAATAAACCCCACTTGATCATGGTGTATGATCCTTTTAATGTGCTGTTGGATTCTGTTTGCTAGTATTTTGTTGAGGATTTTTGCATCTATGTTCATCAGTGATATTGGCCTGTAGTTTTCTTTCTTTGTGACATCCTTGTCTGGTTTTGGTATCAAGGTGATGGTGGCCTCGTAGAATGAGTTTGGGAGTGTTCCTCCCTCTGCTATATTTTGGAAAATTTGAGACGGATAGGTGTTAGCTCTTCTCTAAACGTTTGATAGAATTCGCCTGTGAAACCATCTGGTCCTGGGCTTTTGTTTGTTGGAAGATTCTTCATCACAGTTTCAATTTCAGTGCTTGTGATTGGTATGTTGATTTTTTTCTATTTCTTCCTGATTCAGTCTTGGCAGGTTGTGCATTTCTAAGAATTTGTCCATTTCTTCCAGGTTGTCCATTTTATTGGCATAGAGTTGCTTGTAGTAATCTCTCATGATCTTTTGTATTTCTGCAGGGTCAGTTGTTACTTCTCCTTTTTCATATCTAATTCTATTGATTTGAGTCTCCTCCCTTTTTTTCTTGATGAGTCTGGCTAATGGTTTATCCATTTTGTTTATCTTCTCAAAGA
This sequence comes from Delphinapterus leucas, assembly GCF_059928025.1. Taxonomy (NCBI): domain Eukaryota; kingdom Metazoa; phylum Chordata; class Mammalia; order Artiodactyla; family Monodontidae; genus Delphinapterus; species Delphinapterus leucas. The sequence goes on along the minus strand of NC_143135.1, from coordinate 85,535,491 downwards.
ACCAGCTTTTAGTTTTATGGATCTTTGCTATCATTTCCTTCATTTCTTTTTCATTTATTTCTGATCTGATTTTTATGATTTCTTTCCTTCTGCTAAATTTGGGGGTTTTTGTTCTTCTTTCTCTAATTGGTTTAGGTGCAAGGTTAGGTTCTTTATTCGAGGTTTCCTGTTTATTAAGGTAGGATTGTATTGCTATAAACTTCCCGCTTAGAACTGTTTTTGCCGCATCCCATAGGTTTTGGGTCGTCGTGTCTCCATTGTCATTTGTTTCTAGGTATTTTTTAATTTCCTCTTTGATTTCTTTAGTGATCACTTCGTTATTAAGTAGTGTCTTGTTTAGCATCCATGTGTTTGTGTTTTTTACATATCTTTTCCTGTAATTGATATCTAGTCTCATAGCATTGTGGTCGGAAAAGATACTTGATACAATTTCGTTTCTTAAATTTACCAAGGCTTGACTTGTGATCCAAGTTATGATCTATCCTGGGGAATGTTCCATGAGCACTTGAGAAAAATGTGTATTCTGTTGTATTTGGATGGAATGTCCTAAAAATTTTAATTAAGTCCATCGTGTTTAATGTATCAATTAAAGCTTGTGTTTCCTTATTTATTTTCATTTTGGATGATCTGTCCATTGTTGAAAGTGGGGTGCTAAAGTCCCCTACTATGAATGTGTTACTGTCGATTTCCCCTTTTATGGCTGTTAGTATTTGCCTTATGTATTGAGGTGCTCCTATTTTGGGTGCATAAATATTTACAATTGTTATATCTTCTTCTTGGATCGATCCCTTGATCATTATGTAGTGTCATTCTTTGTCTCTTCTAATAGTCTTTATTTTAAAGTCTATTTTGTCTGATATGAGAATTGCTACTCCAGCTTTCTTTTGGTTTCCATTTACATGGAATATCTTTTTCCATGCCCTCACTTTCGGTCTGTATGTGTCTCTACGTCTGAAGTGCGTCTCTTGTAGACAGCATATATATGGATCTTGTTTTTGTATCCATTCAGCCAGTCTATGTCTTTTGGTGGGAGCATTTAATTCATTTACATTTAAGGTAGTTATCGATATGTATGTTCCTATTCCCATTTTCTTAATTGTTTTGGGTTTGTTATTATAGGTCTTTTCCTTCGCTTGATGAAATGCTAAAGATCCTTTAGCATTTGTTGTAAATCTAGAGAAGATCCTTTAGCATTTGTTGTAAAGCTGGTTTGGTGGTGCTGACGTCTCTCAGCTTTTGCTTGTCTGTAAAGGTTTTAATTTCTCCATCAAATCTGAATGAGATCCTTGCTGGGTAGAGTAATCTTGGTTGCAGGTTTTTCTCCTTCATCACTTTAAATATGTCCTGCCATTTCCTTCTGGCTTGCAGATTTTCTGCTGAAAGATCAGCTGTTAACCTTATGGGGATTCTCTTGTGTGTTATTTGTTGTTTTTCCCTTCCTGCTTTTAATATGTTTTCTTTTATTTAATTTTTGACAGTTTGATTAATATGTGTCTTGGCGTATTTCCTGTATGGGACTCTCTGTGCTTCCTGGACTTGATTAACTATTTCCTTTCCCATATTCGGGAAGTTTTCAACTATAATCTTTTCAAATATTTTCTCAGTCCCTTTCTTTTTCTCTTCTTCTTCTGGAACCCCTATTATTTGAATGTTGGTGCATTTAATGTTGTCTCACAGGTCTCTGAGACTGTCCTCAGTTCTTTTCATTCTTTTTTCTTTATTCTGCTCTGCAGTAGTTATTTCCACTATTTTATCTTCCAGGTCACTTATCCGTTCTTCTGCCTCAGTTATTCTGCTGTTGTTCCCATCTAGAGTATTTTTAATTTCATTTATTGTGTTGTTCATCATTGTTTGTTTCATCTTTAGTTCTTCTAGGTCCTTGTTAAATATTTCTTGCATTTTCTCTCTTCTATTTCCAAGATTTTGGATCATCTTTACTATCATTATTCTGAATTCTTTTTCAGGTAGACTGCCTATTTCCTCTTCATTTGTTAGGTCTGGTGGGTTTTTATCTTGCTCCTTCATCTGCTGTGTGTTTTTCTGTCTTCTCATTTTGCTTATCTTACTGTGTTTGGGGTCTCCTTTTTGCAGGCTGCAGGTTTGTAGTTCCCGTTGTTTTTGGTGTCTGTCCCCAGTGGCTAAGTTTGGTTCAGTGGGTTGTGTAGGGTTCCTGGTGGAGGGGACTAGTGCCTGTGTTCTGGTGGATGATGCTGGATCTTGTCTCTCTGGTGGGCAGGTCCACGTCTGGTGGTGTGTTTTGGGGTGTCTGTGGACTTATTATGATTTTAGGCAGCCTCTCTGCTAATGGGTGGGGTTGTGTTCCTGTCTTGCTAGTTGTTTGGCATAGGTTGTCCAGCACTGTAGCTTGCTGGTCGTTGAGTGAAGCTGGGTGCTGGTGTTGAGATGGAGATCTCTGGGAGATTTTCACTGTTTGGTATTATGTGGAGCTGGGAGGTCTCTTGTGGACCAGTGTCCTGAAGTTGGCTCTCCCACCTCAGAGGCACAGCACTGACTCCTGGCTGCAGCACCAAGAGCCTTTCATCCACACGGCTCAGAATAAAAGGAAGAAAAAGTAGAAAGAAAGAATTAGTAGAAGTAGAAAGAAAGAAAGAAAGAAGGAAAGAAAGAAAGAAAGGAGTGAGGGTGGGAGGAAGGAAGGAGGGAAGGAGGGAAGGAAGGAAAAAGAGAAAGAAAATAAAGTAAAATAAAATAAAGTAAGATAAAATATAATAAAGTTATTAAAATAAAAAATAGTTATTAAGAAAAAAATTAAAAACAACAACAACAAAAAACCAGACAGCTGGAACCCTAGGACAAATGGTGGAAGCAAAGCTATACAGACAAAATCTCACACAGAAGCATACACATACATACTCACAAAAAGAGGAAAAGGGAAAAAAATAATCCATCTTACTCCCAAAGTCCACCTCCTCAATTTGGGATGATTCGTTGTCTAAAGGAGGGAGGGAGGGAGGGAGGGAAGGAAGGAAGGAAGGAAGGAAGGAAGGAAGGAAGGAAGGAAGGAAGGAAGGAAGGAAGGAAGGGTAAAATAAAATAAAGTTATTAAAATAAATAATTATTAAGAAAAAAAATTTTTTAAAAAACGGACAGATAGAACCCTAGGACAAATGGTGGAAGCAAAGCTATACAGACAAAATCTCACACAGAAGTATACACATACATACTCACAAAAAGAGGAAAAGGGAAAAAAATAATCCATCTTTCTCCCAAAGTCCACCTCCTCAATTTGGGATGATTCGTTGTCTATTCAGGTATTCCACAGATGCAGGGTACATCAAGTTGATTGTGGAGCTTTAATCCGCTGCTTCTGAGGCTGCTGGGAGAGATTTCCCTTTCTCTTCTTTGTTCTCACAGCTCCCAGGGGCTCAGCTTTGGATTTGGCCCCGCCTCTGCATGTAGGTCGCTGGAGGGGGTCTGTTCTTTGCTCAGACAGGACAGGGTTAAAGGAGCAGCTGCTTCAGGGACTCTGGCTCACTCAGGTCGGGGGGAGGGAGGGGTGCAGCAGAGGCCGGCGTGACATTGCACCAGCCTGAGGCGTGCCGTGCGTTCTCCCGGGGAAGCTGTCCTTGGATCCCGGGACCCTGGCAGTGGCGGGCTGCACAGGCTCCCCGGAAGGGAGGTGTGGATAGTGACCTGTGCTCGCACACAGGCTTCTTGGTGGCGGCAGCAGCAGCCTTAGCATCTCATGCCCGTCTCTGGGGTCCGCGCTTTTAGCCGTGGCTCGCGCCCGTCTCTGGAGCTCCTTTAAGCAGCGCTCTTAATCCGCTCTCCTTGCGCACCAGGAAACAAAGAAGGAAGAAAAAGTCTCTTGCCTCTTCGGCAGCTCCAGACTTTTCCCTGGACTCCCTCCCGGCTAGCCGGGCTTCACTAACCCCCTGCAGGCTGTGTTCACACCGCCAACCCCAGTCCTCTCCCTGCGCTCCGACCGAAGCACAAGCCTCACCTCCCAGCCCCGCCCGCCCCGGCGGGTGAGCAGTCAAGCCTCTCGGGCTGGTGAGTGCCGGTCGGCAGCGATCCTCTGTGCGGGAACCTCTCCGCTTTGCCCTGCGCACCCCTGTTGCTGTGCTCTCCTCCGCGGCTTCGAAGCTTTCCCCCTCCGCCACCCACAGTCTCCGCCCGCGAAGGGGCTTCCTAGTGTGTGGAAACCTTTCCTCCTTCACAGCTCCCTCCCGCTGGTGCAGGTACCGTCCCTATTCTTTTGTCTCTGTTTATTCTTTTTTCTTTAGCCCTACCCAGGTACGTGGGGACTTTCTTGCCTTTTGGGAGGTCTGAGGTCTTCTGCCAGCATTCAGTAGGTGTTCTGTAGGAGTTGTTCCACGTGTAGATGTATTTCTGGTGTATCTGTGGGCAGGAAGGTGATCTCCACGTCTTACTCTTCCGCCATCTTCCTCTCGTCCCCCTCTTTTCATTTTTAACTGTTTAAACTGCAGAAGCTTTTTGTGGCCTATTTTTAAAATATCTGTCGTGTATTTTATGTGTGGTCCTCTTCCTTTCTTCCAGATGCCATAAAGTAGATAAGCATGACTTTTGGATCATGCACACTTGAGGGCAGGTCTGAGTTGCTGAATTGAGTGTAATTGAGTGTTTGCACTTGAGCCTACACTTTGCAGTCCCCTTCAGGATCACCGAAGGCCAAAGGAGAACTCTGTCTGCTGAAAGTTGTCCCCGAAGTAGCTGGTGTTGGGTACTTCACTCCTCAGAGTAGAAAAATCACTGGGGCTTGCTGAGGGGACTGCTAACAATGGCCTTCCCTCTGGGGGAGTATGTCAGGAGGGTCTGGCGATCCCTCCACTTGGCCTGCTTGCTAGTGCCTCTTCTTCCTCAAGGACATCAGTTTCTTCCCTATTCTCAGCAACCCCCAACCTCACACCCCACCAAACATTCTTAGTTGTAGGTTAGGCTATAGCACCGCCTCCACCAAAGACAACAGGAAAGGCCAGTAAAGTAGGTCATGTCTGTCCATAGCTGTTTAATTGCTTTGTCGCTGTCATCCAGGCAAAACTTTAAAAGGTTTATGAGTAACATATTCCCTCCAGGGTAGTTGTCTCCACCTTCAAAGTCACATGCACCACCCCTCACCTAGCTTTGCCTCACACCTCGTACGCCCAGTTCCCCTGAGCTCTGGCTCCAGCTGCTTCCCCAGCTTTTTTCACTTCCTCCATGTGTCAGCATGTAACCACTTGTTCCGGGCCTCCCAGATCCTTAAGCAGAGTTCAAGGGGAACAAAATGATATGTAAATGTGAATTTTTTTATTATAAACAATCTTCGTGTGTCTAAAAGCCAACTAAGTGTTGTAAGTGTCACAGTTTCCAAACAGTGCTGCAAAACAATTACAGTTTTATCATCAAAGTGATTAAAATGTTTTTCTCTTCTTAGCTCATCTGAGCTTCATCTCTGAGGTACTATAGGCACTCCTAGGTGGCAACTCCTAAAGATGGAAGATTCTACACCTCCAGGGGCCTGGGTCTCTTGGGGAGGTAAGCCAGGTCCTCACTACTCCTTTGGCTTCCTTCCTGGGAGGTAGGTCATCATCAGGAGTTTTTTTTATTGTAGGTCAATCAACCGTCAAAGTTACGTGTTGGGGGTAGCATTGCAATTTCACCTCTTTCTCTTGGACCTGCCAGATATGACAAGCTTCTCCATTTGCAGCATTAAGGCAACTGTCTTGGGAACCTGTCACTGCCTCAGGACCCTCCTCACATCACCTCACAGCATCAGGGGTCAGAGTCGGGTACCTCTGTGTTCCTCTTGAGGGTGAAAGCCCCATAGGGTAGATTTTTTTCCCAGTATATTGACTCAACAACACTTCTGTTAGGTATCAAACACTCATTTATTCACAGATGAGATCCTACCATGATCTTAGTACCAGAGATACTAAAATGCTCTCCACAATCTCTCAGTGTAGTGAAGGAGATGGATTTGAAAACAGTATATTCACTATAATGTGGCAGGTGATAAGGTAGTTGCACACAGGGACACAGAGATCATTTAACCCCATGTATGGTCTCAGGGAAGACTTGCAGGAGGAGATAAGTCACAAAGATGTGAAAGACCCTGATGGAGTTGCAGCACCATTAGCAGTGGCTAGAACTGGAATACAGAGTGAGAGCCAATGACCTGCAAGAGACGGCTTGGTACAAACTGGGGGTGAGGAGGTGCCATTGAAATGCTTAGCAAAAGAGTGACAGTGTCACATGTGCCTCTTAGGTAGATGGCTCTGTATGAAGGGTGAAGCCCAGATTAGAAGACAGATATGTTTAGGGGGCTTGACTAGGGATGAAGAGAAGGGGAAAGATTCAAGAAATATTTGCACAGTTAAATTAGCAGGACTTAGTGGCTGATTGGCTGGAGGAGGAGGGGGAAGGAGTGTTCATATGAACTTAGATTTCTGGCTTTGATGAGTTTTTGGTATTTGACCTACTGTTTACACTGAAACTGGTAGATTCAAGTGGACTCTACACTTTGTGAGTCCCGGGTGAGGTAATATATATGAATATTAAAGGACATCAATTCCTCCATCCATCAACTTCTAAACATTTAAAAATTACGTTATCTCTTGATGAATGTTATCTCTTAACAGTTAAGTTCGTTTTAGGCCTGACACTGGGATTGGGGGTGAAGGGAGGAGTAAGCAGATTTCAAAGCAGAATTCTGACTAGGGAGATTGAAGCTTGTTCCCCAGCTCCAGGCGGCCTGGTAAAGGACATCTGGGGAGAAGCGGAAAGCAGCCACCTGACAGGAGAGGAGGGGACTGATTGGCCCACAGGAACCGCCTGCCAGAGGAAACTGCAGCGGGTTTCATTTCCTCCCTTTCAGCTCTGGACTTCTATCAGGAGCTTTATCTCTCTCCTATTATAAGCAAAAATAATTAAGACCAACTAATCATTAAAACACCTTTTCCCCCCTTCCAAAGAAAAAGCAAGACATTTCATTTCAAGTGGCTGTTTCCCTCTGAAGTGGCAGTGCAGCAGCACCCTTCTCTTCATTCCGGGCTCAGCAGAAGTGTATTTCACCTTCAGCAAGTGGGGGAATCCCCTCTTCTGTGTGCCCTGCCCACCAGCCTAGGGCATTGGGGATCTTGTCCAGAAGCTTGTCCAGAGTCACTGAAGAGAGAGGCAAAGCCATCATTCTACCTTGTGCTACTCAGCACCCATCAGGTAAGATGCTGTGCACCAGGATGAAGCCCCCGGCAAACCACTGGCCCTGGTATTTCAGAATTTGCCTGAATATGTTGAACACATACCTCTAGGTTCAGAGCAGCAAGGCTGAGAATGGTATCTTCAGTAGGAACGATGATAAAGGAAAAAGGTACACCTTTCCAAGTTTAACATGATGGTAGAGTACTTAAATCCCAACATGTTTGGGGATCAAGATTAGTGATATTTTCATCTTTATTAAAATAAGAAATCATTGACAAATATTTTGAGGACCTACTATTTTTTTTATGGGCTATGCAAACTTCTATGGTATATGCAAACTTCTATGGTAAATGCAAAGTGCAGAACCCAAGAAATTTATGATCTATTTGAGTAGACAATTGAAAATTTAAATAATATTATAAGGTTACACATGACTAAGTACCTAATGGGTAGTACAGACAGTAGGATTTTGGAATGAGGGTAAGATGGATGGTAGCTGAAATTATTAGGAAAGACTTCATAAAGAAACTGGCCTTGAAGGGTGGTTGGATGTGGATAAGTGGAAGGTGGATAAGGGGAGAATGACTTCCAAGTATGGCTTGTTAACACTTCCATCGAATCAAGTCTATATAACACACTTATTGAATTTTAATTTCTAGTTAGAATATGTAAATCTTCAATTCAGGAAGGCTATTCATGTCAATACTGGGAACTAAAGTCCTAAGGAAAAGAGCTAGTGTTTATTTATTGTGGGAAAACTGCTGGCTTGCTGGAGCATTCCATCAACTGAATTGTTTCCCTCATCCTCCCCAGAGATCTATTCACCCTCGGTAACTTCTGCTAAATTGTTCACTAATTTTTAGCAATCTTTCACATAGAGAATGAGATTTAGGCTAGCTGTTTATATTTTTTTCTGCAAATGATAAATAGCAGAGCAGCACAAAATCATTTTGATAAAATAGAAATTCACTGTGTCTTAAAGTGTTATGTGGCACTTTTCTCCATATCTCAGGCTTTCAGTTGAATCTGCTGAGTCAGGGAGCAGTCACCAGCTGTGTGAGTGATAGGCATGAGGCCACAAAAAGAAATCTTTGGCTTCCCCTCCAAGCCCTGTTCTTTACATAAGAGCATAGGAGCCTCCAGAAGACTTGCATGATCTTAGTGTTGAAATTTCTGTGTACCAAAGAATTGAGAGAATTTCAGAGTTTCTGGGATTCTTATTTATAACCCAATGACCAGGACAGTATTGAAAATATTAATGGATAATGGTTGACCTCCATGAGTAAATTTGGACGATTTCCCTTGATGCAAGGCCAGCAAATATAAACTTCCTATGACCATTTAAAATAAAACAAGAGCAAAATGAAGTTCTTCACTCTCCTACTTCACTTCCTTTGCTCAGATTACTCTCTGCCAATGATGGCCTGCATGCATCCGCCTTCTGTGCACGCATGCACACACACACACACACACACACACACACACACACACACACACCCTGTACCTACTTTCCAAACCATTCCACCATTCACTGGGGATAAGCATCACTAGTGAGGAACAATGGTGGATTCAGACTCTGAGCTAACAAGGCTTATCTCCCTATCTTTAAGACCCATCTTCAGGAATGTTTTCCCAGCCCGTAGCCAGAATTAATCTTAAAGCAGGAGTCTCAGTTTTCTTTTCTTTTTTTTTTTTTGTTTTTTCAACAGGAAAGCCTGTTTTTGTTTTTACTGGAGGCTCAGGTGGCACATGACAGTTCATAAAATGGCTTCAGAGGTAGGGGGTAGTGGGGAAACAAAAATTAAACTGGGATGGGAAAGAAAAACAACCAGGAGGAGGTAAGAGCTGGCTGTTTCCTTCTCAGCCTGATTTAGGGGAGGGAGTTGGTGCCTCTGAACAATAAGAATGGATCCCTTCCTTTAACCCTTGGTAAGGGAGAGAAAAAAAAGCAAAAGGCTGTTGCTTTGGCCCTCCTGAGTCTCAAGGAAAAAGGGGAAAAGCCGGTGTTTTGATGTCATGAATTGTGGGAATGGGGGTAGGGAGGTGCTGGGTGGGATACAGGTCAGTTGGAAAAACTGGCAGATACCAGATGGTGGCTCTGGGTGTCCTTTGAGTTGGAATCACTCCAGTATGGTGGTTGGAGGGTCCCCACTGTTGATGGGGGCTGAGGTCTCCGGGGCTGTGGGCTGCCTGGGTCCAGGGGGCTGCTGCCATCTCTGCTGGACGTAGGGGCAGTTTTGTGGGCGCTGGGGCTCAGGCCGGGAACAGTCAGTGGGGCCTTGGCTGGGCTTCGTAAGAGTCTCGTTTTTCTATTATGTGATTGATATAGTAAGAAATATATATAGTTTAGGTATTCATCCCAGGTTCCTGGCACAGAACGTCTAAAGCCCTTAATATATCCTGAGTGGGAGGGGTAAGAGGAGTATCTTTTGTTATTCATTATAAGCCCCTTTCAACCACCTGAGTTTACATTAATGCGGTGACTCTTGGAGGATGGGGGCTGGTTGCCAGAGGAACCAATCATGTGATTAGAGGGCTGGAAATTTTAGCCACCCCCTAACTTCACCCCCGCCTTAATCACCAATGGCCAGTTATTTAATTAGTTATGCCTACATAATGAAGCCTCCATAAAAGCAATAAACAACAAAGTTCAGAGAGCTTCTGAGTTGGTGAACAAGAATGCCTCTACATGCCAAGAGGTGGCATATCCTAAACTCCATGGGGACAGAAGCTCCTGTGCTCAGGACCCTTCTGGATCTTGTCATATATATCTCTTCATCTGGCTATTTATTTGTATCCTTTAAAATATCCTTTGTAATAAATTGGTAATAGTAAGTAAACTATTTACCTGGGTTCTGTGAGCGGTTCTAATAAGTTGTCAACCCTGAAGAGGGGGTCATGGAAACCCCCAATTTACAGCCCGTCAGTCGAAGTCCTAGAAGTCTGGACTTGAGGTTGGTGTCTGAAGTGGAGTTAGTTTTGTGGGACTGAGCCCTTAACCTGCGGGGTCTGCACTAACTCAGAAGTGTTGTGAATAGAGAATCTGTTTTTCTTTTAAAGGTCTATCATGTCCTGTGTTATATCACAGCTATTTTGTACGTATCTTTTCCTACTGTTAGATCTTAAATTTCCTAGTGCTTTCAAGTCATTCTTACAAATTTAAATTCTCATTATAGTTTAATTGAATCTTTTTTTTTTTCACTCAAAGAACATTTTTCAAACCTTTAGTTGTGTCAGCCCTGAGTTAATCATGGGACAAAAAACTGTTTAAGGAAGGGCATTGCAAACCAAAGAGAAACTTGGAAAAAGGCCCAGAGAGCATGCAAAGAGTTTGGAATGGTTGGTACATAGGGTTTAAATGAGAGGGTAATGGGAAACAAGTCCAGACAGGTAAGTGTGGGGTCTGGTCATGAAGTTTTACATATGAGGAAAATGAGACACATAGATGTTATTTGATCAGCCACAGTAACAAAGGGATTAGAACCCATCTGATTGTTCCCACCATCCAGGACCAGCAACTTTACATAAGCTCAGACAGTGATGTTATGCAACCATGCCAGTCTGAGGCAACTGGGTGGGGAAAGATGAAAATACTGCAGAGAGCATCTGTGACAATCGTGTCTGTGTGGTCGGGCCACACGATGCCTCTCTTTGTACTTCCATAGAGGCAAGAGCAATAGGAAGCAAACAACCAAGAAAACTAGGTGCTCTGAAGACAACATCTAGCACTGCTCTGTGGCAAGTCGTAGTGGCCAACCTGAGCCCCCACTTAGTAACCCACAGACTGGTCTGTGAGCTACACTTCGAAGCAAATACCAAGAATTGCCAGCTCTGCCATTCTTTTGGCCTTTGCCTTGAGATTCAAAGAACTAATATTTTCAGTGATACCTGAGTTACAATAATAAGCAAAGGTGTTGAGCAGGTAAGTCATTAAAAAATGACACATAGCCTATAAACATATGAAATAATGTTCAACCTCTCCAGTAATAAAAGAAAATTTTTAATGAAAAAATTATTTTTTTCTTATTAGATATCAGATTATCAAGATTAATAATAACAATAATAACTACTGTTGGCAAGGATATGGGAAAATTGGCACACATGTAGAATCTGCTGGTTGGAGAAAAATTTGATGTAAGCTTTCCACAGAGCAATTTGTCAATGTATTTCATCAGTCATTAAAACATGGTCATTCTTTCTGACAATTCTACTTCAAGGAAATTTATCCTAAGAAGCTAATTAGAGAGGTGCACAATGCTAGGCTGGAACTACGTTCATTTCAACATTATGGCTGTGAAAAATTAGAAATGACTCATGTATCTAATGTTAGGGGGGTAGGTACATATCCTATGGCACAAAGACACAATGGTAAAAGGATATTGATGTAGTGCAGCATTCTTAATATAATGCTAAGTGGGAAATGTTGGCTGCAAAACAGTATTTATAGTTTAAAAACATTTTGAAAAATGTATACATGTATAACTGGCATGTTGAGAAATCAGGACTCATGGGATATAATCAGAAAGCACCTTTAGTTTTGCCTTTAAATGCCACTGGATAAAAACATGGGCTGTCCCATGACTTTTCTGCTCACTCTCAGGTAGTAAACATCCTTTGGTCACTTGAAGACACAAAACCACTGTCTCAATTCAATACAATAATTAGATTGTCCAGTCCCTGATTAATTCCAGTGTTATTCAGAGCAGCAGCCATTTCCTCTCACACAGCCACAGCTTGCGGCAGTGAGAAGCCTGTAACAGTAAGGAGGGGTTTGATCCTACCTTTTCCCTGTCAGCCTCTACTCTCCATCCCCTCGAAGGTAGTTCTTGACCATTCCAGAGTTGAAGTGGAGGATGGAGGGGAGGAGAGGTACATGTTTGGGTGGGGGTGTATGTTAGGAAGCTCTTTCTTGACTGGGGTGGCTTCACGGTCTCTGAGGCCGGGCAGGTGTTTAAATATGCCTCTTGTGTGCTCAGGTGGGGTTTTCAGGCTCTCTTGATACCATGATGTGCCCTCCCCTGCTCTCTGCCAACCCCTCCATGTCCCTAGGAATCTTATGATTCACTCACAGCCTTTCTATTAAGGTTTCTTCGCCTCTTGAGCCAGCTATCGTGGACATGAACTAAGAGAACCTCAGCCCCCCCTCAGCCTCTCCTGTGGCCCATGTCTTGTCCATGAGAAATGCGTAGAACTGTTCATGCATGAGAAACTCTGGAAGTGAGGACTGACTGCCAGCTGAGCAATCTCCCTTCAGTCTCCCCTTACTTCCCTCACTCTAGGCTGGCTGGCCCCAGTTTCTCAAACTTATGCTTCTTAGGCAGGAGTTAGACACCAGTTGTCCTTTCCCCAAAACTCTAAAGGACATATATTAAGCTCTTTCAGTGGTACTGTTGAAGCCCCTCTGTAAAAAAAGACTCTGTGTCTCTGCTCTTCTGAACCAATGTGGGTAAGGGGACTTGTTACCCTACCATGAGATCCACCCTCTTAACAGATTTTTCAGTGCACAGGACAGTATTGTTACCTACAGGCACAGTGTTGTACAGCAGATCTCTAGAATTTATTCACTCATGAATAAATGAAATTTTATACCTGTTAATTAGCAACTCCTCATTTCCCCCTCCCCCACCTCTGGCAACCATCAATATATTCTTTGCTTTTATGAGTTTGACTATTTTAGAAACCTCATATAAATGGAATCATGTATTATTTGTCCTTCTGTGATTGGCTTCTTTCATTTGTCATAATGTCCTCAAGGTTCATCCATGTTGCATATTGCAGGATTTCCTTCTTTTTTACAGCTGAATAATATTCTATTATATGTATATACCACATTTTCTTTTACCAGTTCATCTATTGATGGGCATTTAGATTGTTTCTACATCTTGGCCATTATTCATAATGGTGCAGTGAACAAGGGAGTGCTAATATCTTTTCTAGACTCTGATTTCAATTACTTAGGATAAATACCCAGAAATGGGATTGCTATATCATATGGTAATTCTATTTTTAATTTTTTGAGGAACCTCCATGCTGTTTTCCATAATAACTGCACCATTTTGGATTCCCATCAACAGTGCACAAGGGTTCCAATTTCTCTACATCCTTGCCAACACTTGCTGTCTATTATTATTATTATTATTACTACTACAATGGCCATCCCAACAGGTGTGAGGTGATCTCATTGTGGTTTTGATTTGCATTTGCCTGATGATTGCTGACATTGAGCATCTTTTTATATATCTATAGGTCATTTGTATGCCTTCTTTGGAGAAATGTCTATTCAAGTCCTTAGCCCATCTTTAAATTAGGTTATTAGGTTTTTTGCTATTGAGTTGTAGGAGTTCCTTGTATAACTTAGAAATTAACCTTTTATCAGAAATATAGTTTGCACATATTTTCTCCTATTCCATAGTTAGCTTTTACACCCTACTGGTTGTTTCCTTTGCTGTGCAGAAGCTTTTTAGTTTGATATAGTCCTCTTGTCTACTTTTGCTTTTGTTGCCTATGCTTTTGACGTCATATCCATGAAATCACATCACACGTCCTGATGTCAAAATATATTACAAAGCTACAGTAACTAAAACAGTATGATACTGGTGTAAAGATAGATATATAGACCAATGGAACAGAACAGAGAGTCCAGAAATAAATCCATACATATATGTCAACTGATCTTTTTTTTTTTAATATTTATTTGTGTATTTATTTTGGCTGCACCGGGCTCCAAGTTGCGGCATGCGGGCTTCTTAGTTGCAGCATGCAGACTCCTTAGTTGTGGCACGCGGACTCCTTAGTTGCAGCATGCATGTGGCATTTAGTTCCCAACCAGGGATAGAACCTGGGCCCCCTGCACTGGGAGCATGGAGTCTTACGCACTGGACCACCAGAGAAGTCCCAATGTCAACTGATCTTTGACAAGGGTGCTAAGAATACACGAAGTAAAAAGGATAACCTGTTCAAAAAATGATGTAGGGAAAACTGGATATCCACATACAAAAGAATGATATTGGACCCTTGCCTTACCGCATACACAAATATCAACTCAAAAGGCTTACACATAAGACTGGAAACTGTAAAAGCAGAAGAAAACATAGGATAAAGTCTTTGACTTTCTTTCTTTTTTTTTAATTTTTTTTTGGTTTGTTTTTATAAATCCTACCAAACAAATTCTCCTACTGGTCTTCTCACAATTCAATTGAGTATGTGGAATCACTTGCTTTCATGCCTCAGCTAAAACTGAGACAGGCTGGGTCTCAGTATAACATCCTGTTACCCCTGCTTTAAAATGCTCTGTGGACATAGGCACACACAGCAGTATCTCTGGTTGTGGGGATTATGAGTGACTTTTTTTTTCAAGCTTTTCTGCAATTTTCAAGTCTTCTGTACTGAGTGTAACTTCACTTTAATAATTAGAAAAACAATGAACTTAAAAATTGTACAATAGCAAATCAAAGTCAGTTTTGTTGACATTAGAAATTTCCTGTCCCAACCCTGAAGAATTCCCTTGTAAAAAGATTTCTACATGTAGCTATGGCTGGCTGTTTTCATTATGCCCTTTCAGATGACAAGGAACACGCTCTAGTTTACCTCAAGTGATGGGTGGCACTCTATTGTAAGTCTGCAGTGGGGAATTAAGGAAACAACAGCCTCAGCTTGCACAACCAGTCCTTGGGAACAAGAACAGTGATCACAACATAGCAACATTCTGGTGCCAATCAACCAGGCTGGTAATCTACCAGACTTGTGGCTCAACTACTTTGCTCTGCTTTTCCCTGTTCACTTCCATGGCCATGGTTGATTTTCTTCTTGCAACTTTCCTTTCTGCTTCACGGCTTCTGCCTATTCCAGACTCTGTTTCCTCATGGCTTCTACTTCTGGTACTGCTTAATGCCTTCTCAATGTCTCTCTCAGCCGCTGTGTCACTTTAGTGTGTCTTACTTGTCATAATGATTTCAAGGCATGTCAAGAGGAAGGATATGAATAAGTTGTTAATTACTCTCCAAAATAGAGCACATCAGTTAGGCAGCATTCTTTTTTTTTTTAATATTATTTTATTTTTTGAGTTTATTTTTTTTTATACAGCAGGTTCTTATTAGTTATCTATTTTATACATATTAGTGTATATATGTCAATCCCAATCTCCCAATTCATCCCACCACCACCGTCCCCACCCACCCCTTGGTGTCCATACGTTTGTTCTCTACATCTGTGTCTCTATTTCTGCCTTGCAAACCAGTTCATCTGTACCATTTTTCTAGATTCCACATATATGTGTTAATATATGATATTTGTTTTTCTCTTTCTGACTTACTTCACTCTGTATGACAGTCTCTAGGTCCATCCACATCTCCACAAATGACCCAGTTTCGTTCCTTTTTATGGCTGAGTAATATTCCATTGTATATATGTGCCACATCTTCTTTACCCATTCATCTGTCAATGGCATTTAGGTTGCTTCCATGACCTGACTATTGTAAATAGTGCTGCAATGAGCATTGGGGTGTATGTGTCTTTTTGAATTATGGTTTTCTCTGGGTATGTACCCAGTAGTGGGATTGCTGGGTCATATGGTAATCCTACTTTTAGTTTTTTAAGGAACCTCCATACTGTTATCTATGGTGGCTGTATCAATTTACATTCCCACCAACAGTGCAAGGGGGTTCCCTTTTCTCCATACCCTCTCCAACATTTGTTGTTTGTAGATTTTCTGATGATGTCCATTCTAACCGGTGTGAGGTGATACCTCATTGTAGTTTTGGTTTACATTTCTCTAATAATTAGTGATGTTGAGTAGCCAGCATTCTTGCTCATGTTTAGCTTTTGGGTCAATCATGAATCCCTGGTTCAGTTGATTAGGGTCAGGAATGTGAAAAATTTTGGATCACATAACCCAAAGCATAGCAACTACCCATGACAATTTTGCTAGTGAGATAGGCTCCCAACATATCATGGACTGCCCGTATGCTAGAAAAGCGGTCCATGTCTTTCAGACAGACCTACCACCATGTTTAATTCATTACCTCTATGGTTTAATTGAGTCCTATTTTTGTATATCAGTAAAGGGGCCAGAATTTACAAAACAAAACAAGATGGAGAGAATCAGATATCCAGATTTATTTTTCTATGCTATACATTACTTCATCACATCCTACCTGAAAGAAAACAAACATTTTTGCAAACAAATCCAAAGTGATTCAAAACCAAATAATGACTTTTAAAATTTAATGTCATTGTTAATAAAGAATAGACCACACCCATCTACAATACCAAGTAAACAGTTCTTTTCATTTCCACTTTTCTTCTGTAAAATACACCTGGCATTACTATTTCATTACAACTGACATTTCTTCTCATTTTTGAGAAATGGTTGACTGTTTACAGGTTGAGTACAATTCTGTACCTCTTCTTGATGCACTGAGACATATTCATGTAAAGTACATAATAGCTTCTGATGTTACATTATCATTTTTATTGTGTAACAAAGCTTCATTTAGGACTTTTTTCCAAAGAGCCATTGAGATTTTATGATAAAGCATTTAATACATTATAAAGAATGATCACAATTTTTTTTTGTTATTGAGAAAGAAAAATTTAGATACTAGAATCTGAAAGTTAAAATGATAGTAATAATGCATAACAACAGTATTGCCAGTAAAATATCTTTTATATGTGTTAAGTTTCCATAAGTAAGTTACATAATTTGGAGTAGAGACAAACATTTGTACTGCTGGCATTACTTCATTTCACCCGAGGTACTGATTTTGTTATAGAATTATTCTAGGAGTGCTTAAGAGTATGTTTGGGTAAATAAATGTAACTGCATCTAGAGACAAAAAACTTAATAAGCTCTTCTGGATGAGATAATACCATATGAAAGCAGTTTGGGATATCTAATCAGAAGAGTAATAATTATCATTAATACCATTTAGCAGAGAGATTAAAGGGAAATGTTCAAAGCAAGCCCTTTGGGATATGATTCTGCAGTAATTTCTGATGAGGTGGAATGTTGGCTTGTCAGGTCAGTAGATGGCAAGAAGCCCTTTAAAAAAAACCCAAGCTGATCATTGTGAGGCAAGTTTGCTAGAGAGCACTTGGAAAAGCAGCAGCCCTTTGGTTAAGGATTACTTCAAGGGTTAACTCCTTTTGAAAATGTATTGCAAATTGTAATCCAAACCAGTGAGCTTTAATTGATGCCCACGTCAAACTTTCTTTGAATCGTGAAGTGGGTAATGGTTTGCAAGCCATGGACTTTCTGAACCTCCATTATCCCTGATGGGAACCCAGAGGTTCCCATGGTGGTGGCATTTAGGAAACCTCAAGCATTTTCTCAGCATTCTGTGTCCCAAAGCAAAGACTAAATAGCCATTTGAGAACTATCTTTCTTTCCCCCTCGGCTTACATATTTGGTCAGTGTGTAGGTAGGGGTGTGGCGGAGGGAGTCTCATATTACATTAAGTTCCTTAAAGTTAAAGCTACTTCCAAAATGTTGGATTTGAGTTGATTTTCTAACATCTTTAAGTTTTCATGATACAGAGAATGAATTAGTTAAGTACGATAATTGTGGGTATTGAGACAGTGAAGGCAATATAGTCTTGTGACCTTTCTGTCTGGACCTGGAATGAAACTATGGGGGCATCGCTTTCTTTCAACCTTGTGGAATTGCCTAGGCTCCTCTGAGAACGTTTCTCTTTCTGTATTTTTTCCCTGTCAGGACACATTATAAGAATTAACATTAAATTGCCTGAATATGTGGAAAAAAAAAAAACATGCTCTGCATTCTTATTCATGAAAATGAAAGAATGCACCAGATTTGCACGAGAACAGTTGTCTTGCTACCTAACTCTATATAACTAACAGTGTAGAGAGTGTGGTCAGAATTTTGGATGTAGTTGTCTTTGAGAAGAAGCCATGAATAATATAATAAACAAAGCCAAGATGTTGAGGTAATATACTTTATCTATTGATCAAAACTTATTGGCTCTAACCTGCCTTGCAGTTGTCCTAGTCATATAACAGCCTTACAAGAGGCATTCATATCCAATTCTGTAGCTCTGAGCAGCTTCCCTACACTTGTAAAACCCTAACATTCAACTTGAATTAACTAACCCTTGCCTTACAAGTTTCAGTGGAAGATGTCTAAGCATCTGTGTAAAGAGAATAAGTGAGAAGCAAAGGCTAAAAACTCTAGTTTTTAATTTTCTTGTATTCCTTTGGTGGGTTATTCAACAAATATTTAGTCACTGTTTGCTGTGTGTTCAGAATGTCTGGCACTCTGCTTAAGGAGCTGGCAATCCAGTGATGAGACACCCAGTGTGAAAAGAAGTTCAGAGACAAGTGAGCATTGAATAATTCAGGCTCTGGAAAACAATCTGGAAATAACTGTACTCACTCAACACATGTTATCATGCTGGGTAGTGGGACCTGAGGCTAGGTAGAAGCCTAACTCATTCACTCACCACTGTATAACCACAGGCAAGATTTTTCACACTTCATGGTTTCAACTCCTTTTACTGTAAAATGAATATAATAATACCTACCTCGCTGGGCACCCATAGTGATAAAATGAGATAATGCATGTGGAAGCACCTAACACAGTGGCTGTCACACAACGTATGCTTAACATTTAATTCCAGGTGCACGCCCCTCTGCAGGGAATGATGTGCTGTGACAGGGTGCAAGGTTCCCATAACATTCAGCAGCATCATGAAGGTACTAGATATAACATGAAATATTGTCTTCATCTTCCATAAAGTTATTGTCAGTTTGACAATAAATCCTCTTCTAGTTGTTTTATTTTAATCATGTGATGGATCCAGAGTGAAGAAGCAGAAAGAAAGAGTGAAGGGAGTGAAAGGGCAATTGACACATGAGTACAATATGAATAATTGGGACTCTTCAGGCTGAAATACAGAGGCCCAAGGGAGACAGAGTTCGAATCTTATGAGCTGTCAGACAGAGCTGAATATGGATTTGTTCACCATGTCTTGAAATATTAGGGTATACCCCTTGAAATATTAGCAAAAGCAATCTTAGCATGATAAAATGCAGGAAACCACCCTTGAGAACATCTAGTTCAAATCCTTCATATTATAGATGAAGAAATTCTGGTCCATAGAGAAGAGTTTCCCAAATTCTTACTCATTTGTTCATCAAGGGCTTACTGATCCCCTACTCTATATCAGACATCATTCCAGAAGACAGGGTAGGCAAGGTCTTTGCTCTTATGGATTATATTTTAATCAATAAAAAAGTAAATAAATGAAGAAGATGATTTCATGTGATGATAAATGAGATAAAGAAAAGTAAACCAATTAATTTGATAGAAAGTGACTGTAGTTTTGGACGGTCATGGAAGACCTTTCTAAGGATGTGACGTTTTAGCTAAGGCCTAAATGTTACAAAGGAATGGCCATGAGACAAATAGGGAAGAGCATTCCGTGGAGAAAACAGCAAGTGCAAAGCCCAGTGGAACCAGCTTGGCTTGCTGGAGGAACAGAAAGAAGGCCAAGTGCTGAGTGGTGGGGAGAGGAGTATGAGAAAAGTGACAGATAAGGCAGAGAGCCAGATTCTGTACAGACTTGAAGACCAATGGAGTTTGGACTTCTAAGCATGATTGGAAGCTCCTGGAGAGATTTAAGCAGGGGAGTGGAATGCATAATGTAACTAACTTTTTAAAAATGTCACTCTGGCTGCTGTGTGGAGCCTGGATGGAAGGGAGGTCAGAGTGGAAGTAGGGAGAGAAGTAGGGAGTTCCAGTGTTTGTCCAGGTGAGAGATGGTGGTGGCTTGGGCCATGGAGGTGGCCATGGAAATACTGCTACTTGCTAAACTACAAATTCCAGGAAGGCTTGGAGCTGTCTCTTTTGTGCACTTTTATATTCCAAGCTTCCAGAACCGTGCCTGGAATGTAATACCTACTCAAAAACTATTAGTTGAATAAATGAGTGAATAGTTACTTTTTGAAGTTAGACTTGAATCAGGTTTAAGATAAGTAAAAGTGTAAGTTCTTCTCAGTTCATGTATGTTTGCCTTAATAGAGTTTAAAACAGTAAATGTTCTTTAGACCTTCTACTAAAATCGGTGCAATATTCTTAGCAATCATGGCCCAAACCCTGGCATCAGCCAATGAATGCATTCAGTGCAGTGTGAGGTCCAGTCCAGTGACGTCAATAAGTCTTACCCAGCGCCCCCCCAACGCCCAGCCCCCCACCGCTGTCTTGAGCATGGCATTTAGGCTGTGTTTGTGGAATCTGCAATACAAGGTTTGGTCTTCTCACAATCCTGCTATTAATTTAAGTGCAACTTGGAGATCCAAGAGGGGTAGGTGGCCCATGATAAATAATTGATGCTTTTGAGTTTCTCTACAGGGAAAGGAAAAGCCTAAGGGTAATTCTCTTTACTGCCTGCTATCTACCTCTGTTGAGGAAGGTGATACACAAGTTCCATTCCCCACTCTCCATCCATCCACCCCTTTACTGCCTGTTCTGTCATTTTGCAGATCACACTCACTTAGTATTTCATTTGTGCCAGAACAGGTATATGGGCCTTACATGTATTAACTCACTTAATCCTCACAAAAACCCCATGAGGTATTGTTATTACCCTTATCCCTACTTTACAGATGAGAAGACAGAGACACAGAGAGGTTTAAATCACACAGTTAAAAAAGATCAGGGATAGCATTCAAACCAGTCAGTCTGATATTAATTTACCCTCTCAGTATTTTAATATCCTCATTGGTAGAATGAAATAAAAGTACCTCACAGAGTTCTTGTAAAGATTAAATTAATTAATATAAGTAATCATGCCTGGTCTAGAATTAGCATCATATAAATCTTAGTTATGACTAGCTTTCCAGTATTATTCCTATGGAGAAATTACGTTCCACATACATGATTTTTTTGTGTGTGCAGGGTCACCTCTCTCACTTATGTCAAATACTGACTGAGTTGCTTCACAGCGATGAATGTAGAACTCATTCATTACTCCAGAAGTTGAGCAAATATGTATTGATTGATCCTGGGTCAGAGACCGTGCTAGGCCCTGGGGCACCAAGAGAAATGAAACACAATACCTGTCCTCAAGGAGCTGACAGAGAGTGAAACCAACAGGAGCATGACAAGCAATCCAATGCAGTTTGACAAATATAGAGGTGACAATGGATGTTTTCCCAGGTGGTTTGGGTAAAAGGTATAAATAGATTAAGAAAGAAATAAGACAAACCTAAGAAGACAGAAAGCCCTGAGGCCAGATGAGGGGCTGGCACTTAAACTCTTAGTTTGGCCTTGGTGTGTACAGCTCCTCTTTTCTATGGCACCTTCCTTAGAGTGATTAATCAGTAAGAAATGACTCGCTGTGATCTGAACCAGTACAGGAAGTATACATCCTTCATGTTACTTAGATTATTTTTTCCTTTTGTTGTGACTTTGTGTCACATGAGAATAAGCATTCAAGAAGATTGCACAGGTCAATTTTTAAAATATATATATTTATTTTTGGCTGTGTTGGGTCTTCGTTTCTGTGCGAGGGCTTTCTCTAGTTGTGGCAAGCGGGGGCCACTCTTCATCGCCGGTGCGCAGGTCTCTCACTATTGCGGCCTCTCTTGTTGCGGAGCACAGGCTCCAGACGCACAGGCTCAGTAGTTGCGGCCCACAGGCTTAGTTGCTCCGCAGCATGTGGGATCTTCCCAGACCAGGGCTCGAACCCGTGTCCCCTGCATTGGCAGGCAGATTCTCAACCACTGCGCCACCAGGGAAGCCCAGGTCAATTTTTTAAATATAGAAAAGGTTGTCTTTTATTTTAGGTTGGTTCAGTGACAGCCATTCAGGGAGATTAAATGGGCTTTATTATCTAGCTTGGCTTGAATGCTGGTGCCATTATTTCCTGCCACTCTTTGTTTTTGTTGTCTCCTGCTTGCATCACTTTTCCTTATCTGAGCTTCCCTTCCTCTAGACTTCCTTCTATGTTTTAACTTTTCTATGATCAAAAGAACACATTTTTTCAATACACCTGCTTGCTTTTTTCTAATCTCTGCCCTTTCTGAGTCTTGGCTATGGGCTGAGCCAAAAAATAGCCTCTGATATCAGGGGCCATGGCTGTCAAAAAACAATTCTTTTCAGAAGAGCAAACAGGGAGAGGAGAGGCCAGGACCTGGATTGTAAAGCTGCTGTTACAACCACTGAACCAGGGCTTTTGCATTCTTTACTTTGCCTCTTCCTGGCTGAGAACTCACAGTAGTTGTCCTAAAGCTTTCCCTAGATCATGAGTGATAAGAAATCTGGACCTGGAAGTATCACCTTTCTGGAGCAGGAAAACAAAAGGGCAACACTTTCCCAAGATGGTGAGTTTCCTTGGGGTTTCAGGGTTTGAAAGGTCCTTGCTTGGACAGACTGATCCTGTGTCTGCTGTGACACTAACTCAGTGTTTATGCTGCGACTTGGACACAGTTCCCACCCCGTGCACTCATTTGTGCTTTTCTATGTGTTGTGGTTGCTAGGCAATATAAAACAAAAATGTGTTTGAATTCCTGTGTGGGAAGCAAACTTTAATGCTGCTTTGATCTCCTACAATTCAAATGACAAATCCACTTTTACAGGATTCAGTGTAATTGAACAATTCGTTCTAGGATTTACTGATCACTGAACCTGTGAGACTAGGATAGGGTGAGGGATTTGGGGAATATTTGGGAAGAGGTCCTCGAAGGCAAGAGTAGATGGTTGATAGAGATACGGATGCTTAGCTGCCTGGAAGGCAGAATAAGGTGTAATAAGATGGGTTATGTACCCGGAAGGTCAGCTAAGCAAACTGATAAGTGTACAGAAACCAAGGAAATAAGAAAAGTGGAGAAAAAAATGTGAATTGAGGAGATGAAAGGAAGGTGAGAACAGCCAAAAGAGGAATTGATGCCCTTGGCAAGAGGAGATGATAAGGGAACAATTTTGAGAAATTTGAGATTTTTCTGACAAGAAAATAGAAGCTGTAATTCCTATTTTCTGGTCTGGGGAATTTGTTTGCTTTCAACATTTGTCTGACTGTTCTCAATCACATTTGAATACTCATTGTCACCTTTTTAATTGGGAAAAATCACTTTGAGCTTATATCAATTGCATTGTTTATTAATGGGGTTAATAGTACCCAGAGACAGTGAGATAGGTCATGAGGCCATGGACTTGCAAATGAGGCATGAGTACCCATCCCAGTTCTCCAGCTCCAGCCTGCTGGCCTCTGTAAATGAGGACAGCAATACCTGTGCAGCATTGTGAGGATTATGACTGCAGAATCCTGGGAGAGGGTGGGTGCTCAATATATAGCATCTTCCCTTATTATTTGTTATTGCTATTATTTCACCTGAAGACAGGGAGATTGACCTGATTATGCTTTAAACCCCTTTTCAGTTTTTATAAGATTTCTCAATGATTTAATTCTGATGTGAGAATGATGAGTCTTTTGACCATACATTTTGTTTATTTATTAATTTTTGGCTGTGTTGGGTCTTCGTTGCTGCATGTGGGCTTTCTCTCTAGTTGCAGCGAGCAGGGGCTACTCTTCGTTGTGGTGCACAGGCTTCTCATTGCAGTGGCTTCTCTTGTTGCGGAGCACGGGCTCTAGGCGTGCGGGCTTCAGTAGTTGTGGCATTCAGGCTCAGTAGCTCTGGATCGCAGGCTATAGAGTGCAGGCTCAGTAGTTGTGGCACACAGGCTTTGTTGCTCCACGGCATGTGGGATCTTCCCAGACCAGGAATCGAACCCATGTCCCCTGCATTGGCAGGCGGATTCTTTAACCACTGCACCACCAGGGAAGTCCTGACCATACATTTTGGTCAGGACTTCTCATCATTTACTGAGAAGATTTACTGAGAAGATATCTTCCAGATAATCTCATCTGTGTCCATTTTTAAAAATTGTGCATAACAAACCATCCCAAAGCCTAAAGGCTTAAAATGACTTCAATTTATTAGCTCACAATTCTAAGGGACAGCCGTTTGTTCTGGGCTCAGCTGGGTGGTTCTCCTAGTCTTGCCTGGGATCACTCACTTGGCTCCAGTCATCTGGCAGCTGGATGGCATCTGGATGGTCTAAGAAAGCTTCACTCACATCTCTGGCAATTGGTGATAGCACTCCGCTGGGTCCTCTCTGCACATGAACACACCCTCCAGGAGGCTAGCCCCCACTTCTTCAGACCAGAGAATCAAGATTCCGAGAGGGAGAGGGCAGAAGCTGCAAGGCTTCTTGAGGCCTAGGCTCAGAAGCCTCACAATTTCACTTTATCATTTTCAATTGGTCTAAGCAAGCACAAGGCCAGCCCAGATTCAAGGGGGCAGAGGAGGGACAAAGTCACTCCTCGAAGGAGTATACCTTCTGCCATGAAAGGAACCATGGACGCCTGCTTTGTAAACAACCTACCGTGCCTTTAACTCTCTTTCACAGGTGACAAAGACAAGAGAGTTAAATATTTGGCCAAGATCACCAGTTAGAACCTGACCCTCATTCAGTGCTCTTTCTACTATTTGATGGCAGCTCAAGAACAAGCCAGAGTTTGGTTCTCAGGGAGCAGACAAGTGGGGCCAAAGACTGGAAGATAAAGAGACAACTGTGTATCATTTACTGAGCACATTCTCAATGGTTAGTACATAATTAGTCATCAAAATAGAGATGAGGACAGAGACCTGCTCAGAAAAAGGTGGACAAAGAAAAGTGAGTAGCAAAGGTAGGCAAGGGCACAGTGGGGGAGTACAAGGAAGATGGGGAGATGGGTTCATTACTCAAGGATGGAAAACAAAGGAAAAGAAATTTAACATAGAAGGAGGAACCTCAGAGGACAGACTCATTCAGCAGGTGCTAGAATGGAAAAAGACAGCACACAGCAGACTAAGATTCCTGTGAATGAAGAAAGAGCATTTTGACTTGGAGCAGAGGGCTGGGACTATGGCCCAGCAAGAAAAGACCTGATTTAGTTTAGTCAAGTTAATCAGCCTAGGGGTAGAACAAATTACATGTATAGACAGCAGTCCCTTGTGATATGTTGAGTCAAGCTGCACTAATGAAGCAAATAATCTGTGTACTGGTGATTTGTCTATATGTATGTTGTATGTCCTTTGTAACCTTGAGGTTATTTTCTTGGGTATAAAGTGGACCGTGTGCTCTAAATGACTGGCTGAATATATAACAAACCAAAATAGATGAGGAAGAGCCCTGTACAGGCTGGCCATGAACTTGGTTCAACTCCATTTGCAAGCAACTGTTACCTCTCTCAGACTAAGTCTAGCTGAAACTTAAAATATTGTCTTTTTAAGTTTCATACATCAAGATACCCCTGCTTTGTGTTCAGGTTTTTTTTTTTCTTTTTTGCTAATGTTGAGCTAATTTGATGTTTTATTTTTTAAGTAAATAAATGAGTCTACACCACTGGTTTTACAATTGGTGTGCTCCTTTTAGTACAAGAAGCTCAGTCAACCATCACAAGTGTACAGACTGTATTTTATAGTGCACAGGGCTTATGGGAATATAAAGCTTAAGGCAGTAAATCACTGATGCCTAGAGTAATACCTAGAGTAGACTTTTATGTCATTCATAGTTTCCCTTCCTGGGTTATCCTTACTTCAAGGGCCAGAACTATTTATGTTTACTTATTTAGTAATACGTAAACACAATGCCAGTTTTTACTACCTTACCCTTGAATCTTCTCACTCTTGGCTGTACCTGTTCACCCACTTCCCTGACATCCTTGGAATACTTCTGCTTTAAAAGCCACTGGATTTCTTCAAAATCTTGCCCTTTCATGTATCTACATATAACCACTATATGGTTTTATATATAGTGACAGTAGTTAATAACACTGTATTGAATATTTCAAAGTTGCTCAGAGAGTAGAGATCTTAAAAGTCCTCATCACAAGAAAAAAAGTTTGTAACTATGTGTGGTGACAGATGTTAACTAGACTTATTGTGGTGATCATTTCACAGTATATACAAATATTGAATCATTATGTTGTACCCTTGAAACTAATGTTGTAAAATAAAGTTTTAAAAATTAAATAATAATGTCAATTATACCTCAATAAATTTGAGATACATCCTTCAGGCCGTATGTCATCTTCTTAGGGAAATATTTGCTTCTGCCTCATATAAGCAGGGCCCCTTGTTATATGCTCTCATAACACCTGTTTAATTTTTTATTGTTTGCCCCCACTCTTACCCCAACAGAATGTAAATTCCATGAGGGCAAGGACTTGACTTGTTCACTGCTCTTTGCCCAGAGTTCAAACATGTGTTGAATGAAGAAATCATACTTACCACTCTTTGTTATCTTATATTTGTATAATTATTGGACTCATATCTGTCTCTCTCATTAGACGGTAAGCTCTCTAGGATAGTAGCTATATCAGCTCTGCTTGCCATTGTATCCCTGCATCTTCTCTGCAGGAGGCTTTCCACAAATATATATTTAATACATTTTATTACAACCATGTGAAAAGTGCAGAGGAAAAGATCACATCAAAAGGGCAATACTGATTGCATTAGGATTGTGAAAATATGACTGATTTTTTTCTCTATCTACAAGAAACATTATAATGTAAAATGATAATATAAATAAAAACTCACATTAAAAAGAAACATATATTGTACTTATCGAATAAACATAATTTTACAAAAATTAAAAGTGGAATTGATACCTGTAATTACTGTATTCTAAGAGACCGGGTGTTTGATTTTTTCCCTAGTGTGTCTAAATGGGTGCATCATTTTCTCATAGATATAAGCACAGATAAAATGTTGTACTTTGTTTTTTCTGCTTTATGTTATGTCACATGCTACATTGCCTGAGTAATTATTTTTAGCAACTGCATAATGTTCAGTTAAATTAATGTACTTTGCGGGGGGTGGGGAGTGGGAGGGTATTTCTTTAAGATACATGTCCTGGAGTAGAATTCACACTGTCTGAGTATTCACATAGAGGTACAGATTTCTGACTTCATTGGCCAAATGTTAACAAGAAACAGTCAGTGATGGATTTGAGTGCAAGTGTGGAATGAGTGCTTGAGATGAAATTAAATGAAGTGTGATTATTTCAAAAGAGAGTCAATGTTATATGGAGGCTTTAGAAAAAAATAATAAAGTTACATTTATTAGAGAGTTCCTAAGTCGGGTAGCTTGACTGTCCTCTGAAATGAGAAGGATGTGTTGAGAAGGGGGCAGGGATGCTGCTGAATTTTGGGGTCTAATAATTTGGAAGGGTTTTTGAGGAACTAGAGATCATGTACAAATGTGGGACATTAGGGAATTTCCTGGACGTCCAGTGGTTAGGGCTCAGCACTTTCACTGCCTGGGGCCTGGGTTCGATCCCTGGTTGGGAAACTAAGATCCCGCAAACTGTGAGGTGTGGCCAAAAAAAAAAAAAAAAATATATATATATATATATGTATGTATGTATGTATATGTGTATATATATATGTATGTATGTATATGTGTATATATATATGTATGTATGTATATGTGTATATATATATATATATGACATTAATAAATGAGGTAGTAATAAGTTGGAGGCAGCCAGTACTGGTTAGAAGCAGGTACTTGTGGTCTCTTAGTCTGTTAGTAAGAATAGTAGCAATAGAGACAGGAGGGACCAGGTGTCAGAGGGATGGCAATGGCAAAATGGGAGGCACCAGTGCAAATTATGCGGATTAGACATGATGACTGCTGCGTAATGCTTTTCAAAATGCAAGTCTGGGCAGGATGGCCTCTGGCTTCCCTCTTGATTATTTTATAAAATGACAGTATCATAGCCCCAAGCAGGAGCCTGACTTGCAACCATCACAGTTCATTGCCTTTAACCCCAAATTAGCCATTCTGCAGCTGTCTTGCTCACCACTTTCTAAGGAATACAAACTCTCTAACACTTGTGCTTCACAGAGGACCCTGGATAAAGGGCAACTGCGGAGTCACATGAACTTCTTTCCAAAACAGCAGAACTGAGGCTTCCCTGGTGGCGCAATGGTTAAGGGTCCGCCTGCCGATGCAGGGGACACGGGTTCGTGCCCCGGTCCGGGAAGATCCCACATGCCGCGGAGCGGTTGGGCCCGTGAGCCATTGCCGCTGAGCCTGCGTGTCCAGAGCCTGTGCTCCGCAACGGGAGAGACCACAACAGTGAGAGGCCCGCGTACCGCAAAATAAATAAATAAATAACAGCAGAACTTCTCGAGCTTGGGGCCCAACAACAAGCCTGGCTTTTTCATCAGAGCTTTGTCAAACTGACCACTTGATGAAATTTGTCATTATGTTCTTCAGACTTCCCTTTCTGCTTTATTTGCCTCAGTCCAGGGCAGTCTCCCTCTGGATTGAATATTCTCTCATTTCCAAACAGTTCTAGGGTCCTCCTGAAATGGAGCAAATGATCTGCTTTAAAAAAAAAAAAAATCACAACTCATGATTTAACTAAGGACTTAGAGCAGCATTTTCATTTGAAAGAAGACTAAGCAGGTAAGGGCAGGGGAGAAGGAAAAAGAAATAATGGCAGAATTTCAGTTCTGGCACTCTGGAAGTGTGCGTCAGACACATCTGTGCTTTGGATGACCTTTCCTATCCATCTCAAATCGCACTGCCCTTACTACTGAACATTAGCCATGTCCTCATTCATGGGCTTTTGTGTCTGTGTGTTTAAAGAATTCCATTATCTAAGACCATTACATTCAACAATTTCTTTTCTGCATGTAAGCTTTTCTCTTTGACCACTGAATGGGCAAGTAAGGACCCTATCTGTTATATTCACCATTGAATCCCCATTGCCTACATTGCTCAATAAACACCTAATCATTAACGAATGAATGAATGCGTAATTAGAACTGGAATATTCTAGTTTCCCCATGTCATTAAAATATCTATCATTCAGTTGCATTATTAGGTCAGGTTTGCACAATGCTCAACCCACATTGTCCTCAGCAACTTGATTATTTCAACTACTAGCAGACACTTTTAGATTGTCATCGAATTTATATGATTACAGCCAAAATACATCCATGGTGGTGAAGAGGAAACTCCGACTAGAGCCACTTTTTCCCCTGGACTTATAGTTTATGCAACTCCTCCACTAGGTAAAGTTTGACCCATCACGAGTTTGCACTTCATGCAAAGAAATTTAAAGCATGCATTGATATTTTTGTTTTATTTCAGCAAACTCCAGAAGACAAAGAGGGATATCAGATGGCTTCAAGGAGTAACTGGTGAATGGTTTGAAGACGTTCAAAGGAAAAAGTTTTGCAATGAAATAGATGTTAGCCAAATGTTAAAACAACCAGTTACATACAGACTGAGAAAGGGGATGGCAGAAAATGGTGAGAACTTAGGACACCTCATTGTAGATAAAGGCTCAGTGGGATCTCCAATTTAACCAATCCATGTTCAGGATTATTTTTAAATCATAAGGGGCAAAATTCACAATAAAAAGAGTGAACTGAAAATGGACTGTACTGTCTTGAGGGTATGTTTTTAGAGTCAGGTAAGATAGCACAATGGTTAAGAACACAGGCATCAGTATCAAAAAGGGCCTGGATTCAAATCTCCACTCTGTCTGTCTCTATATTCTCTATTCTATCAGAATTCATGTGACTCTGTTCAAATTACTTATTCTTATTCTCTATAAGCCTCAATTTTCTCATCTTTAAATGGGTATGATAATACCTACTTCACAGGGTGGTTGTGAGAATTAAATAAAATAATACGTATAAAGTACTGAATTCTAACACAGTAAGCATGTAAATAAATGGGATGATGATGCACAAGGAGGGGGAGACAGAGGAATGGAGGGAAAGGAGAACAGGACATGAGGGGGGTTAGGAGGGGGAAGGTGGTAGAGAAACTGCCACCCTTCTGGTACTTTGGTAACTTAAACCCCAAAAATGAGCTCAAACAAATGCCTTCCTTGGACATTCTAACTTTGTGACTACCAGCATGTCTCTCGCCTTCACCAATCACTTATTTTTTAGTCTGTAAATGAGGATAATAAAAACTGCTTTCTCAGGACTGTTTGAGAATAACAAAGTGCATTTAGAAATTTTAAGTAGTAAAACAGTGTATAGAGTCACATTGACTGCTTTTGTTATATGTTACTAACATTAGTAACATTGAGAAATATGTAACAATATATCTAAACTTATATATTGGAAATATTTGCAACTCCCATAAAAAAGAAATTTATCTAAAAAGTTCACAATTCAGATTTTTAGATTAACCCCATATATACCATGATGAATTTCCCCTTACCTTGAATTCCTCATTTAAAAATTCAGCATGTCCAAAAGTATTACAGTATGATGGAACTGGTATATGTTGAGCATGGCTTAGAATTTTTAATACTCATATATAATATATTATCTATACATATATATTATACATATTTATATTACATGCATACCCACATATAAACCGTATATGTAGCAAATACATATGCACAGAGATTTTAATGGGAATAAGGAGCACTCTAAAGGGCTTAATTTCCTTTTCCTTTACTTTCTTTGATATGAAAAGTCACGTAGTCTATCACTATGTGTTTTTTTTTTGTTTTTTTTTTTTTTGCGGTTCGCGGGCCTTTCACTGTTGTGGCCTCTCCCGTTGCGGAGCACAGGCTCCGGACGCGTAGGCTCAGCGGCCATGGCTCATGGGCCCAGCCGCTCCGCGGCATGTGGGATCCTCCCAGACCGGGGCACGAACCCGTGTCCCCTGCATCGGCAGGCAGACTCTCAACCACTGTGCCACCAGGGAGGCCCTATCACTATGTTTTTAAAGGACCAAAATAAAAATTTCTGAAGGATGGGGTAGTTAAGAGCAGCACAAGAACCGGATGAGGTCCCTAACACACTACCTTTGGCCTTGGATTGCCATGGGGAAAGCGCATTGAGAAAGTGTCCCAGCCGGTATGAGAGGAAGGATGTCCTGCGGAGCTGCAGGCCCCAGCACCTACTGAAAGATGCCCCACTCTTAGTGAGGCTCCTCCGCTCAGCAGAACCAAGAGGCACAGGGCCCCCTCTAGTCCCGAGGTGTTCATGTGGGGGTGCCTGGGTTCCTAGACTGCATGGGTGGGGGTGTTAGTTCTCCAAGAGTATTTACCTGGAAATATTAATCATGCAAAATTTTTACAATTTTCTTTTAGATCCTATGGAATTACAAACATCAAGATCTAAAAATATACCTAATCAAAGAAACCCAACATCCGTTCCTTCTCGGCTGAGCTTCAGATCATCATTTGCTTCTCTGTTCTCATTCAGAAAATCCAGAAAGGAGACTTTAAAGCTTCAACCACTGGGAGAGAAAGGGTGAGTTAAACTCAGCTCCTGTGACAGCTCATTAGTTATCTGATACCAGAGCCCACCAGCCTGTTTTGTGTTCAGAATGTTTAATGTTCTTAGAATTTAATTTCAGATAGTAACAAAGGAAACAGGGCTGAGCCCTCAAAGGGACAAAGTTCTTATGAAACTTTGGGCTCATCTGAAATCCAACTTCTAACCAACTGCACAGGTCTCAGGAGGTGGACATAGCGAATGATGGATTAAATGTTGAGAAATAATTATTGACAGTTTCTCCACTGCTCCAAGAGCCTGGTCTTTGCCCTGGCCAAGTAGTTACATTTAAATTGAAACTACTCCTTACTTGGGGAGTATGTGTGTCAGGAGAATTGCAGTATAAAGAGTAAATGAGCATAAATGAGATGAGTAAAGAGTAGAGAAAAACTGAATTATGAAATGGAGAAAAAATATATTACCATCATTAAAAATATTGAGGACAGCCATTCCTCTGTAGTTGCTTGGAATTTAAACTTAAGGTGAAGGAGGGGAAGCTCTGAGAGCAGTGGAGGTATTGTTCCAGATGGTTCCCAGTTGAGAACTGTGTAAATCAGTTCATCTTGACTCATTACGTTGTTGGATTGTTTTGTGAAAAACAAGCAAGGCTTTGCTTACATGCAATTTGCTGACTGCTAAATATTTTCAGCATGTCTTCCTGGTTGAAAAGCTTCCCACCCTCTTAAGGTGTTGGCTTGGCACGTGATGTGTTCCATGTGTGCCATTAAGGGTGCATTGCAGCTCTAAATAAAAGGTGTTGGAGGTCACTCTTGCTGAAAAACAACAGGCAGCAAGCAGCTTGGTGAAGCATGCAATGAGGCTCCTGACTCGTAGAGGAGCTCTTGGGGGAATGGAAGGGTTTTGCTTCCAGCTTTCACTTGAGGCTGTTTTTGTCTTTGATGAAATAGTGAAGAGCTGAACAAAATGTAGATTTATGTGATCGTTTCCACCAGAGTCACTTACGAGGAAATACTCTTCAAATAGTGAGTTGCTTTTCTTTGTAAAAAATGTTTTAAACACTAGTAATTCTCTCATTTGGGAATTAAAAATTGAGGAGTATTTCCTTTATAGGAAATATTATTTTTAAGGAGAAAAGAAATATTCCTAATGTGTAGTGTGGCTGAGACTTATGATGTAATTTGTGTTTTAGGTAATTTTCTTCAAGGCAGAGTTTTATTGTAGCTGAACAATCTAACATTAGTAAACTAGGAAAAGTTGAGGAAACTGTTAACTCTATTGACAAGTTATTTCCAAGCTCATATTGTAAGTTGCTGCCAAAGTGGATCAAAGAAGATGAAAGTTCTGTAATCTTCATTTTGGGTATCATGTATTTTAGTTATAGACCAAATACAAAAAAATGAAACTCTTGCAAAATTCTGTTTAGCGATTGTTCTTCTTAAATATCAAAATGACTTGTAGCTGTCTTTTAGCCAAACACAGGATACAAAAATGAAACAAATTTTATCCTTTAAGCATGTGTGTGTGTTACAGTTTTCAGAATTTGCCATCTTTAAATACATTTTATGTTCAAACCGTAAGTGGGAATAATTGTGCTGGTGCAGAATGTAATGAAGGCACTGTTTTATACTCCTAATAGGTTTCAGAAGATAAAACATGAAAATATGCCCTTTTTATTTTTAAATATGAATGTGACCTAAATATCTGGATCTAAATCCTGAATGTGTATGTGTGTGCTGGGGGAAGGGTGTTTTTAAGGGAGCATAGTACTATGGTAGGACTATAAATTGTGTGTCATACATTCCGAGGGGCCCTTTATTCTTTTTTTTTTTTTTTTTGCCCTTTATTCTTAAGTAGAGCTTTTTTCCTTAGGCAGTTCTGATTTTTTTCAAAATACAGAATCAAGCTTCAGCATACAGACTCTGGTTCAGGAGCTCCTCCTTGCCTATAAGCGCAGTGGGAGGAACTGACAAAGAGCCCCAGAGGGCCCCAGAGGGGAGCACAGTCATCCTGTGCAAGGCAGGTTTCTACTTGCTGAAGCCATCAAGACTCGACTTTGTCCTGTCCTCTGGAGAACAAGTCAGCAAAGCAGTTTAAGAGGATCTTCTGCAAATCACAGAAAGAAAGCCAACCCCTAGAAAGCCATGGGAACATAGTGACTTTATTAATTAATGAAAAGGCAAAAAGTTTTGCTATTTCTGATTCAAATATGACTACTGAAGTTTCTCCTCCCAAATTTATGTACTTCCCAAATTATCCCATTATTATTTTAATCCTATTTGTAAATGATTGAACTGTACTCTCTATGACTCTACCACAACCCAGGAACAAAGAAAAATTTCCATTAATGTTTTAATTCATTTATTGCTAGCCAAAAATTCAAGAAAACATACATATACAATTATCTGCGGGGGATTGGTTCTGGGAACCTCCTGCGGATACCAAAACCCACAGGTGCTCAAGTATCTTATACAAAATGTACAGTTAGCCCTCCATAGCCACAAATTCAGCCAACCAGGGTTCCATCTGTGGTTAGTTGAATCCGCAGAACCTGTGGACACTGAGGGCTGACTGGATTGTGTATCTTTCTCCTAATATTTCCCTGTAAGTTATGTTTCCTTGTGTCTTGTTTTGGGGTATTTATTGCCTGAGATATGGTGCTCAGTCCCTGCCACAGAATTTCAGTAACTCCATCACCTCCACATGGTTCAGCAAGTACCTAATAGTGTATATCATGAGCTTATAAATGCAGCCTTCCTGGCTGCCCAGCAGTATCTGCAGTTACTTTTTCTTATTTCAGACCCCCAGTTATTCCATTGATGTATGCCTCACTCTGAAGAGGTGATGTGCCACCCTCTGTTCCATGCACCAACACACTCCACAATGAAGTCGTCCCTGCAAAGGGGCCCCTTCATGTCTACACACATTCTTAAAGCTATGAAGCCATGTGCCACCAGTTCATGATGGTGATTTTAGAGATGTTGATTGTTTTCCCCTCTACACTTTCCTTTGTTGTAGTCCCAAGGACTAGGGCAAAGTGGAAGTACAAGAGAACTAGTTCATAAGACTCATGAGTAACATGTACAGTTAAATTTAAGTTGGCTTCTTTCCTTTGAGGACCATCACAATGTATAGCATACAGTAAGTACTCACCACACAGCTGTGATTATAGCGTGACAACTGCTCTCCTGGAGTGAGGGTATGCCTGCCCACTACCCTGTTCCTTTCAGATGATTTTTTTACCTAAGGACGCAGAGTTTTGGTGGGTGCCCAAATTTACCTGATCTATCATAGGATGTACACAGCCTAGGCAGTCCAGTTTACATAAGCAAAAGATCAAATGCTATTTTGGAAAGTTTAAAAGGCAGATTATTGTTTTCCCTGGATTCTGTTTTCTCTCTGTCTATCTGTCTCTCTCACTCTTCCTTTTCCTCTCTTTCCAAATGTCCTACTATGCTGCCTTCCTTTTTCCTGCTAAGTGACTAGGCTTCAGTTGGAGGACACAGGCATGTAAGACACCTAGATCAAAGGAGAGATCAGAGTAAGCAAAATCCTTCTCTGGAAATTCTCCTTCGGTGATCCCAGGTGTGGTGTCCACAGATAAACAGTAGGATTGTGGTGACAGGAGGGAGAAGCATGACAAAGGGAATGGTTCCCAGATGATCTGGTTGATCATTATTAGAATTTCATCAGCATTTTAAAATAATGACAGATAACCAGGCCCTAGCCTTGAGATTCTGATTCAGGTCTGAAGTGGAACACTTTATTTATTTTTAATTCCCTAGGATATTTGGATGCTCATCCAGGTTTGGGAGCCATGGTGGCAGAGCTTTCTACCCCCATTATGGCAAGGACCATCAGAATTCCTGGCATGGTACTAATAGCTGAGGTGATAGCTTCTCTTTCATTTATTTATCAAAGTCCTACTCTGGATCGGATACTGTGTTTAGTGCTGGAGGTAAAATCGTGAAAATAAGGCAAAGTCCCCACCTGGAGGACTTTAAAATCTAGTAGGGAACACCAGATGACTGTGTATGGTTGGGCAGAACTCTAGGAAGTGCTGATCACATCACAGTCATCATGGATTTATTCGTATATTCATTATGGCAGTTTTCTGGCAAATGACAGTAAGGATCTTGAGGAAGGGATGCTCTTCAGAAAACACACAGGGGTGACCTCTGAGTGACAGCCTGGGTGACAGCCGAGTACACTGATGATTATGGTATCATATGGTGAGTGCTGTGGTGGATGCATGGTATTCCTGCCATGAGAACATTATAGGAGAAGCAGTTAATTCAGACTGGAGGATACAGAAGCATTCCTGGAAAAAGAGAGCCAATTTCTGAAGGACACATAGGACTGAGCTAGGCAACTAAGAGTTAGGAGGTTGCGCTGGGCAGAAAGAATGATACAGCAAAGATGCAGAGACTGGAAAAAAGTAAGAACTCATCTAGGTCACTGAGGTTCAGTGACCAAGTATAAGGTGAGACTGATAAGAGGTGGGGTGGGAGCAGCTGGCAAAGGCCAGAACATAGGAACCTTATACATGCAATGCTAAGGAGCTTGGACTTGATCCTGTAGACAGCAGGGAGCCCTTAATCACTTTTTCTCCTTATTATATATATTATGTATGTATATGCATTCCTTTATTTTATATATATATAAAACAGATAAAATCACCCCCCACCCACTGACCTGGACAAACACTAATTATTTTGGTGTATTTCATGCGTGTGTGCATATTGTACATATATTTTTTCATTAAATAGAGAAGTGACATAATGAGATTTTCATTTTAGAAAAATCACTTTAGCACAGTGGTTCTCAAGCAGGGGAAATTTTGCACCCCGAAAGCCACTTGACAATGTCTAAAGACATTTCTGGTTTTCATAACTGAAGGGTGGGTGTTATTGGCATCTAGTGGGTAGGGGTCAGAGATGTTGCTAAACATCATATAACGCATGTGACAAACCACTACACAGAAGAAACGCCAGTAGTACCAAGGCTGAGAAACTGCTCTACCTATAGCTGGTGAAGTGGGAATATATGTGAGAGATCTTTAAGGTATGGCTCAGTAGGACTTGTAAGCAAATGCAGGTGAGATAGCTTTCAATCTCTTGAAATCACCCAGTCCAGAGGACTTTAACCAGCATAGCTTTTGTGATTACACTGTTGTTTTTATTCACTCTACAAGCGGAAGCATATATGTTTCTTCAGTGGAAGAAACATAAATTAACTTGAAGGTGGGCCTGGAAGTGACCATGGAGACTCTGGGCCTCCAAGCCTCCTGAGTCCTATACCCTGCCTGCAACCTAAATCCACACGGCCTTGCACACTGTCAGGGAACATGCATCCTCCCACTCACAGCACACCCTCCCACTCGGTGACACTCTGTCCCAATTGTGCCACCTGCTACCCTCAGAAACTGATT
The DNA here is from genome assembly GCF_059928025.1 of Delphinapterus leucas. Classification (NCBI taxonomy): domain Eukaryota; kingdom Metazoa; phylum Chordata; class Mammalia; order Artiodactyla; family Monodontidae; genus Delphinapterus; species Delphinapterus leucas. The sequence continues at coordinate 85,498,612 of NC_143135.1, read as the reverse complement.
GTTGCCCCTGTTCCCTTCACTCCAAATCAGACCAGGGGCCTGACAGCTGATGAGAGTGTTGAGCTGCGCAGCGACACCATGAAGCCGGCAGCTCCACAGGGCTCCAGAAAGAATCTTCACAATCTGGACAGTTTGGCTCCAGACAAATTGAATTACTTGCCAGTTCCCGGCCTCCCTTACTCTCTTACATCTCAGGCTTGTGCTCCTGCTGTTCTTTTCCTCTCATACCTGTTCAACCACCACCTTCTCTCCCTGTTGCCTTCCCATTTATCTCGGCAAGTGCTCACCGGCCCCTCTGCATTTTCAGCATATTTTACTTAAGCCTCTGTATTGTCTGTATTGTCCTTTTCACATTGTGGCTTGCACTTTGGCTCTTTATGTATCTAATCTTTCCTATCATAAAGCGTCTCAGAGAACAGGGTCTCTATCTCAGGCATATTTATTTTCTCCAAAGCACTCAAAATAGTGCGTAGCATGTAGAAGGCTTGCAGGCTCAATAAAGCTGTATGAAAAGGAAGCATATGAATAAAAACAGTATTTTAACTTCTAAATATTATTGGTGTAGAGCTGGTATTTCAAAATAATATGAAAAAAATCCATATTTTAATTTCTGTTTAAATTTTGAGCTAAACTATAAAATACGTGTTGGTATCTTTTAAATATAAAATTGCTTGGCCTCCCAGGTTTTATGCTCAACTTTCAAGAACCATGAAGCAACTAGGAGTTTGAATGAAGGAAAACTGCATCTTGCCACTTTCAATTGATCTGACCTAGAGTCTCAGTTTGTTTAATTCTTGATTCCATCTTGCTGTTCTCTTAGCGAAGGAGAGGACTTGATTTCATACAAGAGCTCTGAGTCATTATGGTCTATTAACTCTTAAGCTGCAATTCAGGCAGCACACCCTGGCATAGGATTATAGATTTTAAAAAATCAAAATTTATCTCAATTTTGGACCTATGTCTTTAAAATTTTTCACCTTCTACTGAATTCTAGAGAAGCAACATAAATAGTAAAAGCATAATTGTTCTCCTTCAAGATGATTTCATAATAAATAAGGCATATGTATAAAAATAAGCATCCTGAAGTCATCTTTATAAGGTTTGCTTTTTAAAAAATTCCCTTAAGAATTGTTGAGTCTGGTTCTGACTTACTCTCTCTTTAAAGTAAAAATGTACAGAAGCAGAAAATCTGTTTCCCATTTACAAGAAAATTCCGTGTGCCATACTGATCAAGAATGAGAGCTCTAGATTCAGTCAGCCTGTGGCCGGCTCTGAGCTCAGCCACTATGTACCTTGTACAGTGTCTTGTAACTTCTCTAATCTGTAAAATGAGAGTTGTCATAGTATCCACCTGACAAGAGTGATGTATTTAAATGAGATAACATGCCTATAGAGCATGAGAATACTGCCTGATACACAGTAAACACTCAACAAATATAACTGTTTTTGTAATTGTCTTCATGCTATGTTCAAGTACAAATCCACTATTATGTAATTTTTCTTGGCTACCTGAGTGACAAAGATGTAAAACATTGATCCTAAACAAGAATAGGAAAATGTTTCTGAAAGATTTTTCAACAGTGCACTAAGAAATGTCTCCCTACTAAGCATCAGAAATATATCTTCTCAAGATATCAAGATATAATAGCAAACATGCTATTGATTTTCCAAAAGTTAGGCACTTCTTCAAAGAAGTTATTTCAAATTCTTTTCACAGATGTGATGACCACATACCTCCTGTGTCTGTGAGGGGAACTGCTTTGGTAAGTAACCGAAGAACTAAAGGTTATGCTGAAGAACTCAGAATTAATGTAATTCCTGATTGGCTACCTACTTAAATAGAATTCTCATTGGCACAGTTTGAAATTTCCTTGAGAAGCTTAGATTTCTCCTACAGAGTTCAAAGTTTCCCAGCTGTGATCTGTTTCCAGTTGGCTGTGGTACTAAAATACTCAAACAGCAGGCTCTGCCAGGAGGAGTGAAGCCATTGTGTGTCCACAGAGACTAGCGTTAGTATCTCTGATATTTTACCACGTGTCAGTCCTGTACAGCCCTAAAATGTTGGACAGAGGAAGAATTTATTTGGGGATAGCAGAGGAATTGCAATTTGGGGCATGCAAACTGTAGCAAGCTGCAGGCAATTCTGCTGAGGATTTGGGGTAGGCTGTATTTGGGCAGGGAATGTAAAGAGGGGAGAGTTCAGTTTGAGTCTGTCAAAATCAATGGAGACCAGCTTTGAAAATTTCCAAATAAACTTCAAACCAGTGTGGGTCTGCGCTAGACCTATTCTGGGCAAGATCATCATTTGTATTCAAAGAGGAAACCACTGATAGGTGAGATGCATTTGGACAGAACAGGTTCACATGAGGGGGCTGACCCAACAGGACCTCCACTTAAAGGGCTTAAATTTAAATTTACCTCTGTGTTCACATGCTTATAAGATTGAGAAGCTTTAAGTTTTCTGTTTCTTACTTTTTTGCTGTCATGACTTTTGATCTACACACACTCGTGTCTTCGTGTGTAACTCATATGGTTTGGAGATGAAAGAAAGACGGAGTTTTGGAAGGTACCTAAGAGTGCAGGAGGAAGGTAGAGGCATTTCTCAATTGATGGCCCTTAGTACTAATATCTACCTTTCTCTTCTTTTTTCAAAAAGCATGAGATAGAATTCTGGTGAGGAGTGCATATAAACAGAGGTTCTTTACTTCACAAACAAAAGTGAGCCTCCTTTCTTCTTCAGAGTAATGCTACTTTCTCTCCTTTATATGCTTGAGCCCCAACCATGACGCCAGCAGCAACAACTGCTACATTCTGATGGAGAACTTGCTATCATCCAGGTACTTGACATGGGTCACTTCATTTAATCCCCAGAGGTAATCTATGAAGTAGGTACTATTATTATTCCCATTTAAAGATGAAGAAACTGAGGTTCAGAGAATTTAAAGATCATGCTCAAGGTCACACTGGAAAATGGTATAATCAGGATTGAAAAACCCAGGTCTCTGTTAACTCAGTAGCCAGAAGTCAAAAATGCCTACAGCTCCAATAGCCCCAAAGCCCTGTTTGTTTATGAGCCCCAGTTGCTCACTACATGCAGACTCTCCTTTAACTGAGCAATGGACTGAACTGGCACACATGCAGCTTTGTTCTCTAAAAGGACAGAGCCCTACTTCAGGATGCTTCTGTACTCTTGCTTTTCCTCTGAGAAGTGCTCAGAGCTAACCTTCCTTTCCCAGTTAAAAGCCATGGGGTCTGAAACAAATGAGGAACATAAAAAGAAATGCGAGCACCTAGAAGTTATAAAACAGGAGAGCTAATCTGGAGTTCTTGGGATTTGAAAGTCCAGTCTGAGGATTAGTAGATATCCTTCTTTGGCACTCTTAATTGCTGCTTGCCTTAAACCATTTTACTGCTCAGAGCATGTCAATCTAAAAAAGTAAGAACTGGGAATATAAATGAAACTCAAGCCGATGATTGCAGCTCCCAGTTAATAACTATTATAAAAAGTAGGAGAGAGAAAATAATGAAACGATTGTTGAAGACAAGAGTTTTGTATAACATGTAGATCTCCATTATTTATCCATGAAAGTCCTATCCCCTTAACCTGCAGAGAGCTGGAATTTGGCCTTTGATGCCACAGGGATTCTTGCCAAGATTTAAGATAATGAACTTCCTCTCACTTGGTTGGTAGCCTAGCAGGAATTGTACAAGGGGGATTCCAACATTTTGTAGGAGGTTGTACTACATTCTTGGATGACCTTCCATTCAAAGAGAAGGAAGCTGGGACTTCCTTGGGGTCCAGTGGTTAAGACCCCGTGCTCCCAATGCAGGGGGCCCGGGTTTGATCCCTGGTCAGGGAACTAGATCCCATATGCATGTGCAACTAAGAGTTTGCATGCCACAACTAAGAGCCTGCATGCCACAACTAAAAGGTCCCACATACCGCCACTAAGACCCAGCTCAGCCAAATAAATAAATAAATATTTTTTTAAAAAAAGAGAGAAGGAAGCTGCTATTTATACATATACATCAGGGACTTCCCTGGTGGCGCAGTGATTAGGAATCTGCCTGCCAATGCAGGGGACATGGATTTGATCCCTGGTCCGCGAAGATCCCACATGCTGCAGAGCAACTAAGCCCGTGCGCCATAACTATTGAGCCTGTGCTCTAGAGCCCGCATGCCACAACTACCGAAGCCCGCGTGCCTAGAGCCCCGTGCTCTGCAACAAAGAGAAGCCACCACAATGAGAAACCCGTGCACCACAACGAAGAGTAGCCCCCACTCGCCGCAACTAGAGGAAGGCTGCGCACAGCAACGAAGGCTCAATGCAGCCAAAAATAAATAAATAAATAAACATTTACATCAGCTTAAAAGAAGCAAAGGGTTTCAGAAAACAGAATTTTTAGAGCTAGAATGTGTGAAAGAATTTCAGTCTAAAATGGAAGCAGGGCTTCCCTGGTGGCACAGTGGTTGAGAGTCCGCCTGCCGATGCAGGGGACACGGGTTCGTGCCCCGGTCCGGGAAGATCCCACATGCCGCGGAGCGGCTAGGCCCGTGAGCCATGGCCGTTGAGCCTGCGCATCCGGAGCCTGTGCTCCGCAACGGGAGAGGCCACAACAGTGAGAGGCCCGTGTACCGCAAAAAAAATAAAAATAAAAATAATAAATAAAATGGAACCAGAGGATACATTGCGTAAAATGGAAAATCTGATACATGTTCCCTGAGGAAGACAAAACTTAAGGACCGAGAAACTGATTTCCCATAAATGCCTGATTTACAGAAAACTGATAATAATATTGGAATTTTCTTAAATGACAGGGAATTGGTCAGGGATTGCCTCCTATCAACCTTGCAAAGTTTTGCTTATGGTTTCCAGAGGCATGAACAAAAATGATCCGGGTCAGATTGGCCTCACAAAATAAGCTAACTGAGCTTTGTTTGTATGACTGGACTGGTTTTGTCTGCTCAGGAAATTTTCAAAGCTGGTCTCCATTTGTGTGGTTTTTTTAAACATCTTTATTGGAGTATAATTGCTTTACAATGGTGTGTTAGTTTCTGCTTTATAACAAAGTGAATCAGCTATACATATATATATTTACCCATATCTCCTCCCTGTTGCGTCTCCCTCCCACCCTCCCTATCCCCCCCTCAGGTGGTCGCAAAGCTCCGAGCTGATCTCCCTGTGCTATGTGGCTGCTTCCCACTAGCTATCTATTTTCCATTTGGTAGTGTATATAAGTCTGTTTTAACAGACTCGAATTGAACTCTCCCCTCTTTATATTCCCTGCCCAAATACAGCCTATCCCAAACCCTCAGCAGACTTGCCTGCAGCTCGCTACAGTTTGTGTGTCCCAAATTGCAAGTCCTCTGCTATTGCTAAATAAACTCATCTCTCGATCTTGCCTCAGTTTACCCTTTTATTTAGGTTGACAAGAGAAACTTAGAGATCTTCTAGCTCAGAGTTTCTCTCTACTTCAGCACTTCTGACATCTTGGGCTGAATAATTCTTTGCTGTGGGGCCTCTCCTGTGAACTGTAAGATGTTTAGTGGCATCCTACTAGATGCCAGTATTTCTCCTCCACTAAACTGTGACAATCAAAACTATCTCCAGAAATTACCAAATGTTCCATGAGGAGCAAATTGACCTCAGTTGAGAACCATCTCCTTAAAGGCGAGGAATCCAAAATCAAAGTAGCCACCATCTCCGAGAACAGACAAACTGTATGGCCTTGGCCACTTGGTCACTCCTTATTTCTGAACAAGTTCTGGCTGGGTCTGTTCTTAGGTGATATGCCAGCTCTGTACCCCTAGAAACATACCTCCAATGTGGCATAACCAGACTAGGCTGGTGTGAGCTCCCTGAGACTGGGACCATACCTGCTCACCTGTGTATCCCCACTTCCTGGCACAACGTGAGTACTCAGAAACTGAAAGAAGAAATGAATGTGTGGTTTTAAGCCACAAGGTGCAATGCTGGATTTGACCTTTGCAGGAAAACAGATGCAGAATAAATTCAAGAACACCTTGAAAAATTAACTTGTTGACTTTATCAAGGCATTTGATAACATCCATGAGCTTCGGCTTCAGTTCCAACAGCTGTTCTACAGGTTTGGCTGCCCTAGAAGTTCTCAGATAGTCTGAGGTTACTCTATGACAGAGGTTTGTTTGTCTCATCATGTCAGAATTGCAGATGTTATCAGTAGAGTGAATTGGGGTTGGAAAAATGGCCTTATTTTGCTTAGCATATTCTGTGTACCATGTTTAAGAATGTAACTGAGACCCTAAAGCCAGCATTTTGAGACTCTGGCCTCTAATCCCGTAGGACACTTTTCTAACTCATTACGCTACGAGTACCTGCAGGAATCCTCCAGGTAATTCTCTGTAACCACAGAAGACTAGTAATGGCTAACGATGAGGAATTACTAAGTGCTAAACACCATTCTAAAGTGTTCTACAACTATTAATTCACTTAATCCTCGCAGCACCACTATCAGATGAGGAGTGTTGTTGTGTTTTTGTCTTTTTTTTTCATTATTCCAAGAAAGAAACTAAAGTACAGAACAGAAACGTTAAGCAGCTTGCCCAAAGTTGTACAGCTTTTAAGAGAGAGAACCAGAATTTGGACTTGTTTAGTATTCATGTGCTTAACCATTATGCTTTGCTACCTCAGACATGCTATATTGAGTCAATATTGTAAATATTCAGTGTCTCAATTTCTGTAATAATCTTCACTAAAAATCCTATATATGTAATTTTCTACCTTGGTATATTGAAAATCAATCCATAACTGTGTGCGTGGAGGGTATGGAATGTTTAAAGCAAGGTTCCTGTCTTCAGAGAGTTTACCACCTAATTGAAGAAATGTACATTAGTAAAATAAAAATACAAAGCAATGTAGTGGAGAAAATAGGATTAGAGATCAGACCATATGAGTGTCAGTAGCCAGTGTCACCTTTTATTATTCCTGTGACTTGAGTAAGGTACTTAACTGAGACTCAGTTTTTTCATCTGCAAAGTGGGAATGAAAATCCCTACCTATTTCACAAGTTTGTTCTAAGGATCAAATGAGAGAAGATATTTTTAAAGTATATTGAAAACTGAATAAATGAGTAATTTTGTTCAAATATAAGATAGTATCAAAAGAGTGTACAAAAATGTATTGGAGAAGTTCAGAAGTGGGAAATATTATTGTGGGAAGCATCGTCTTTGAATTCAGTTCAGTAAATATGAGTCAATCTCTTATATGCTGATGCTATGCAAGGTGCTCAGGATACAAAGTAGAATACTTTGCTTTCTTAGTTATTTTAGAATTTGGTCCACTTCCAGGGTTTTATTCATGTGCCTGTGAATCCCTGGTTTCCTAGATCAGAGTGGGGATTAGAATGTGTGAGAGGGTAGGGGAGGAAGGGTAGAAGTCGAGTGATAAAGTAAAAGTGGAGAGAATGTAAACAACTTTGATATGAAATAAAATGTATAATACCAGAGGTGCATAAAAAATACTGTGGTAATTAATTATTCCTGCAAGAATTGGAGAAGGACTAACAGAGAGGTTGATATAGGAACTGGACTCCGAAGGATGAGCTGACATTTTCCAGAAGAAGAGGAGAAAGGGCAAAGATCAGGAGCAGAGACACAGAGTCCTCAGAAGTGCACAGCATTTTAAAGGACTATGTGTAGGGAGCTTGGAGCATGGGGATTAAAGCTAGTTGGGGAATAAAGGCTTAAATCAAAAATTGGAAAAGGATTTTGACACTATTTTACTGCACAGAGGTGTTTGGGCCTCATCCTCTAGGCCAGGTATGGGAAATAGGCTTCATCTTTTATGATAACGTTATGGCACAGAATATTCTTTGGAGGAAGATTCGGAGTCCAAGACTGACCCCTGACTGAGGATCTGTGTGTGCTCTGAGCTGCAGAAGGATTTACCTCTCTTAGCCATATAATATCTCCATGTGTTGGAAACATCCTTAACATGTTAGGTGAATAGGGGTGGCCTTGAAGCAGAAGATCTGTGCAGAAATATAACCAAAGGATGCTATATTCACGGTCTCTTGGTAGAAACCCTTCCCGCCTAGAGAGGTTCATCTCTTCACCTGAGTGTTCAGTTCATGTACTTTGCATTTCATTATAAATTCATTATAAAGGAATGTGATCCAGGAGGCCAAAAAGAATGTACTCTGGTCTACATAGAGGAAATCTGAAGTTTATTTGAATGTTAAAATGGTTGGGAGACAATGATGCTTACTATTCTCTTAAATGTATCTACTCTGCACCAACTACCAAAACTGCAGGTTTGGGAAGAATGGGCTTATAAGGTTCATGGCTAATTGTTATTAGCACAAATAAAGACTTGGAGAGACAGTAGGTAGGACACAAAAGAGAGCACCTCGATGCACTGTAGAGAGAAAAGTGTAACTGTAACTGATCTGATTTTTCAAATGATTAGTTTCTAGTTTTATTACCTCCAACTGGTATATCCCTATAGTTATATCGTGCTTCTAATATTTGTTTACTTCTGAATTTAACATAAGTGTGTTAAATTATATCCAATAACCAATAAATTATCATTGGATTATTTTTCTTATTACTAAATCTCCTCTGTATGTATTCAATTACGGCTTACCCATAGAACTGAAAATGACAAGTCAATGAAATTTGGGCAGGGCTTCTGTAAGAAATAACTGACCTAGATCTTGAGAAAGAAAACAAACAGGTATAAAAATACTAGATTATGACGAATGCAAGGATTAAGAGAACCTAGGCTTTAGAATTGGACACACCTGTGTTGAGAAATTAAAAAGCTGGAGCTTTAGAAATATTAGAGATTTGGCCTTAAGCATTCACGATGAGATTAAATGTGATAGTGAACATCAAATAAAAAGAGAAAAATTGGGGAAGAGAAGGATTCAAGTGGCAAGGACTGGGTAGAAAGTGAACTGAAAATAAGGCAATTGGAATGGGAAGTGGCCTTGTGCAGGGATGCAGGCAGGATGAGTTAAAGTGGAGTCATGAGTGGCAGAGCCAGTTTGCCAGAGGAAATGCAAATGGAGTTTTGGCAAAAGGAAGTGGAGGTGTGGGAGTGGATAATTCCCCAAGGTTATAAAGACAAATTAAAACTTAAAAGTAGAGCAGTGATGGATTTAATGAAATCAAGATATAATTTGCTAGTAAAGAATTCTACATCATTCTCCTAAATCCTATAAAACTAGCAAAGGTTTAAAAAAAAATTTTAAGGTCATGCTTTTCAGCGCCTTTTTTTCAGAATGATTAATCAGTTCCTTATGTGTATCTGGGAGGTTCTACCATGCTACATGATTTCCGTGGATAGAAATACTTTTTTTTCCTAAATCCATCAAGTTTACAAATCTTAAGATCCACCGCAAGTTTCAGCTAACCGCCTCTTTAGAGAAAATAGGTACAGTGTTAAGAAATCTAAAATTACAGCCACTGGGGCCAGAGAGACAACATTCCCCACTCAAGAGAGGTCAATTTCTTTCCTATTTTCCAGGAACCTCCTTAAGATTTTTGTAGTGCTATGTAAATTTGTAGGAATCTTTTGCAGGGAGAGGCTCATACTGAAAGGAATTAAGGTAGGTATGGAGAAGTTTGTGATCAGTTGCAAATTGCAAAAGCAACAAAACATTACAACTAGAGAAATAAATGTTAGGAAAATTTATTTGCTGTCCTTAGACTAGGACTTTTTTTTTTTTTTTTTTTTTTTGCAGCACGCGGGCCTCTCACTGCTGTGGCATCTCCTGCTGCGGAGCACAGGCTCCGGACGCGCAGGCTCCGGACGCGCAGGCTCAGCGGCCATGGCTCACGGGCCCAGCCGCTCCCGGCACGTGGGATCCTCCCGGACCGGGGCACGAACCCGTGTCCCCTGCATCGGCAGGCGGACTCTCAACCACTGCGCCACCAGGGAGGCCCTAGACTAGGACTTTTAAGCTTGGGACATTTTCGTGGGAACATGTTGGCTGGGGAAGGTCCAGAAATAATATTACATTTTCTATTTTAAAATTAGCAGGCAAAAATATACAGTTCACCTCTGGAAAATCAACCCATTGACAGTGCATTTGTCTCCAAGCCAGCAGGCATGAGGGAGGGAAGTAGCATGCCTCCGTGGGATGCTTCACTGCTAGAGGATGAGTTTTTCCAAGGTAAGTCTATGCATTGAATTGCCTTTGGAATTCCCAGTACTAAAGGAAAGCAAATAATAATTACAGTCTGTATTAAAGTGCTCAAAATGTATCAAACCCTGTACTTCATTTTTGAAGTCCCTCTTGTTTACCTTACCTGAAGAAGATGTGGTTACATGCTATTAACACAAATATTAAAGAATCATTTTCTTAAATTAATTAATTTATTTTTTGCTGTGTTGGGTCTTTGTTGCTCTGTGCAGGCTTTCTCTAGTGGTGAGCGGGGGCTACTCTTCGTTGCGGTGCTCGGGCTTCTCATCGCGGTGGCTTCTCTTGTTGCGGAGAATGGGCTCTTAGGCGTGCGGGCTTCAGTAGTTGTAGCACATGGGCTCAGTAGTTGTGGCTCGTGGGCTCTAGAACACAGGCTCAGTAGTTGTAGCGCACAGACTTAGTTGCTCCGCGGCATGTGGGATCTTCTCAGACCAGAGCTCGAACCCATGTCCCCTGCATTGGCGGGTGGATTTGTAACCACTGCACCACCAGGGAAGTCCCTAAAGAATCTTATATTTAAATATAATCTAAGCAAATATTCTTGGATCAAGGCCTGATAAATCTATGGAATGGTAATAATGTTTAATATTTAAACTCAGGTAAAAAGGAAAAAATATGTCTTTAGGAAATATATCTATAAAGTTTACTGTCCTTAATAGACTTTTATTGTTCCTGATTAGGACCTAAATGCACTGTGATGAAATCTGATTGTTGTTAAACGATTAACCTTGTACAATAGATAACAATAAAGACTAAAACAGGTTCCAAAAGTACTATATACACATGGACCTTATTATACAAGCATAGCTCACCTTGACATAGTTTATTCTATATAAAATAAGCCTAGCCATTTGAAAAGTGAAGTCTGAAATCATTCACTAGCTTCACCTTGAGGAACTAAATTCAATTTCCAAGGGCAATGATGTCACCTTAGCCCTATAGTTAGGACAGATGGTGTGATCATTGAGAGACATCCAGCTGGTTGGTTAACTCCTTTCAGTAAGATGGTTACTGGCAGAGAACTTGCTTCAGAGAAAAGAGACCCAGAGGAAAACTTCCGTTCCGAAACAAAGGTTTTGCTAGTAGAGGAGAGCTACATTTTATGAAATGAAAAAAAAAAAAAATGACTTGACCTCTCTGAAAATAAAAAGGAGAAGCAGAACAGGAATTTTTTTGACCTCAAGAGTAGTGAGTCAAATAGCAGTATTAATTTCGGAATCAAAGTAACTTTGAATAATTTAAAGTCCCGTGATACTGATGTTAAGAGTGGTTATCTCTGGGAAGAAGGACTCCAGGTGACTTTACCTCTTTTGTTATATTTTCCTGTATTTACCATATATTGCTTTTGTAGTCAGCAAAAGACTTTATTTAAGGAGGAAGAAAAAACTATGAACAGCTTGAAAGGGAAAACAGAAATCAAAGAGATTTCATTATAATTTGCTTTAAAGACAGATTTATGTAGTTTTCTTTTCTTTTTGCCCTGCCTTATATTTTGGCATTGCTTGATTATTTTATTTGTGGATGTAGGAAATAAATTATTTCAGGGACAGGAGAAAAATAATTTTTTTCATTAAAACATTGACGAATGTTTTCCCTGAAGAATTCCTTAGTTACAGATCTTTCATGCTCAAGACTAGTTCTTTTGCTGGCTATGCGAACTTAATAGCACCAACTTACAAATAAAATAGAGTAGAGAAAATTCAGAGCAGATATCAAAAACCCCTTCAGCACCTGTCCTAACATAATTGGTATATTATAAGTACATCTCACTTACATTCACTCAGATACCGATATACCTCACTTTCCCTGTCATTGAAGAGTTAAAATTACAATTTTTTTTTTTTTTTTTTTGTTGTTGTTGTTGTATGTGGGCCTCTCACTGTTGTGGCCTCTCCCGTTGCAGAGCACAGGCTCCGGACGCGCAGGCTTAGCGGCCATGGCTCACGGGCCTAGCCGCTCCGCGGCATGTGGGATCTTCCCGGACCGGGGCACAAACCCGTGTCCCCTGCATCGGCAGGTGGACTCTCAACCACTGCGCCACCAGGGAAACCCCTAAAATTACAATTTTTAATGACAAATAATTTTAATTAACCAAAGAGAGTGCACCATTTTATGTAACTCAGAAGGATAGATTTCTGTAAACCAAAAAGTTCTTCAGCAATTTAAATAATCCCATAACTTATTTCTCATGTCAGATTTTATTTTTTTAATGAACATTTCTTAAAAAAATACACAATCTACTCATATTTATTGTAACATGAATATGATAAAATATATCTGTTACCATCCAAATAGGTATGTTAATAAATTGGATGCTAAACTTTTGGCAGTAATGTGCAACTAAGTACAACTAAGAACTCACATGTTATTTACAGACTTTCATATCTTTTACAATCCCCTGAGGTAAACATAATTGGAAACATTATAGCTACCTAGTGACACAAAAGATTCACTAGAAACCATGATTAAAATTTACTGTTAGGGGAAAAAATGTGGCTTTTATGTTCTTAAGGCATTTTGGAAGGTCAACTTTGAAAATGTGTGATTTGAAAAAGTGTGAAAATGAAAAAGAAACTTCCATTACAGGCTTGTAAAAGTCAAACTATCTTAAAGACATAAAGTTAATGTCATAACATTTATGGTGAAATGATCTAAAAATTATAAGGGATTATGTTTCTTCAAGCGGAGCCTTCAACAACTCAAAATATTATTAGACTGTAAAATCTTATGCAAAAAAATGATGTATATTCTCCTTTTAGTTTTAGATGATTTGGATGGAAAACTGGCTCAGGAACAGTCTCCAAGCTCATTGAATGCCAGAACACCTCTCAACTATGGATCAAGAACACAGTTCAGTCGTTTTTACTCCAGTGGGAATAAACACCGTAATATCACAGCAAAGCATAAAAATTGCTGCAATGAAACTTCTAATATGTCTATCTATGACGTCCTAAGACCAGGAACCCCTAAGGAAGGTTTTAAAACCTTTTCTTCTAGAACAAGGACAATCTGTGATATGTACAAAACAAGGGAACCCAGAGTCTTAAAAGAAGATTATGTGCAAAAGAATATTTTTGGTAGTATTTCTCTGTATTTTGACAGCAGACAACAATCAGCCTCACCAGCTACAGGGTATTTCACAGCAAGAAGCTTACCTTTTTCAGCCACAACTCAGATCAAGACTGGGTTTATACCACCAAGCCACCAACAGAGCCCAAAGAGAACTCCTTTATCATCTATCATATGGAATAGATCAGATTCCTCTAGAGATAGGCAGAACCAGGAAGAGTTCCTGAGGGCACCATCACCAATGGAAATTGACCTTGCTGACCAGCATATGTATCCCAGGTGTTTTCAGGAGGATAGGAGACATGAATTTTACCATTCACAGAGTGTTCACCAAAGTGTTGGTTTAAATGCCCCCATGAATAATGCAATGAGTGCAGACCCATTTGAGAACTCAGAGAATATGCTGTTCTACCATGAAGATAACCCATTTACTGGGTCTTTCCTTAGCAATACCTTTGGATGCAGCAGGGAACAGAGATTTAGACAAAGTCATTTTGGGGGCCAACAGGAAGAACATTCTTCCTGGTCTGACTTTCATCAAAGCAGGAAACCATTCACTTCTTCTGACAGAGACTTTGAAATGATCTCCATTGAAGCAAATAGTGCATTTTTAGCTGGTCATTGTCATAGTGTTCCTTCTCAACACTGGGGGTCATTTTCTCCTAGGTACAGGACAAATATTTCCAGAAACCAAGAGAAGCCACATCCCTCACAGTTTGCTTCTCAGGCATCCACACTGGAGAGCATGGAGGTGTCACAAGTTAAAAGGAACCAGTCTACTCATTTTAGTGCACCAAATGTTTGCCCCATGTCTGGTTCAAGCTATCACATCAAATCTGGTGGGTTCGAATGTCAACAGGACAGTTCTCCTATGGAACTACATATAAACAAAGAACCTTACTCATTTGGAATTGCTCAAACTCTAGCATCCTCATTCAAAACTACCTTCTCACAGATTTCTGATGACAGAGGGAATCCTCAGAGTCCCAACTTTCAGAATCCCACAGTCACTTTGCAGAAAATTAAGCCTGCTTCTCTTCCAATCAGAAACTATACAGAAGTCACTGGGACCAACAGTGATTCAGTTGATTCTCCACCTCTGACTGAAAGCCAACCCAATATCTTGGTCACGGAAGTGAATAATGAGAAAGACTTGAGTGGATCTGTTTTGGAAAAAGACAAACAACTAAACAAGATAGACCAGACAACCATGACAGGTGAAATACCCCAACTTGTTTCACAGACAGTAATTTCTAACCCTTTACCTGATTTTCAAAATCTCCTCTTTCAGGACTCAGCCAAGAGCAACAGATTTGTTTTTAATGCATCTACAACAATAAGTTCAAAAAGTTTGCCTGGAGAGATTTCCAGGAGAGATATCTCCAAAATTCATAAAGCCAATGAACTAAAAAAAGATAAGAGTTATACTGGGAACAGAAAACTTGGCTCAGCAACTTCCCTTCCTTTCATTCAGGAAAGCAGAACAACATCACCTTCTCTCAGCCCAAATCAAGGTTGTCACCAGGAATTAACAGTAAGAAATAAAGATATTTCAAACATTATTAAAAATAACCACAGGAGTCCTGAACGTACTGATAATCAAAATGCACAGTCTTCAGAAAAGCCTGCTGTTTTAGATACCAAGGAAGAACAATGTACCACAACTTATTCTACCAACTGTAGCAAGTCACCTGCCGACCACAATATGCCATGTGATTCTTTAGATCTGTCATCAGGTACACTACCAGATTCCTTACCATCAAATGATTCTTGCCTTGATGCTCTGGTGATTCCTTCTACTGCAGGGTTCTCCTGGAAATGTCCTTCAAGCAAAGATCTGTCTCTGGGAGAAATAGAAGAAAAAGACAATGATTGCAAGAACCAAAATAGTCAGTTTTCCCTAAGCCTCTCAGAAAACCAAAAGAGTAATGTTAATTGTATGCCTGTACATAATGAAGTGGTTGATGTTGTCAAATGCCATTCACATCCTCCTTTCAGGGATGGAAAGGGAAAAGGAAAAATAAGACGACGTATATCCTATACCGAAAAATTAAGCAAAACGGAAAGTAGATCAATACCCACAAGTGACAGCAGTAACCTCATTGAGGGAACTGAAAGCAATTCCAAGCCTCCTGAGCGTCACACAATTTATTGTACCTTACCAAGAAAATCAGCCAGTTTTCTCATCAATAACAGGAAGTCTGAAAGTAAGATAATGCCTTCTTCATTTAGGAATGAGCAACTTGCATTCCAAATCAAAAATGATGTGGAAGATCCAGTAGGGAAGTACACATCAAACAAATTCAGTCCCAGTTCTTGTGAGTCAGAGAGCAAATATTCCGGAGTAGTTTCAGACTCAGTCTCAGTACCATCTGAAGCCACAGAGGAGATGACAAATATGACAAACATTGGATCTGCTTCTGTTAGAAAAGGACCACTTCAAGTCCTCATCAAGAGGGCTGTGTCATGTCCCTCAGGGGTGCCATATTCCTCAACTGGAAGAGATGAAAGAGAAAAAGGTTTAGTCTCAGATACAGATGCTTCTATTATAACACTAAAGCCTTGGGAGAGACTCATTAACCCTCTGGGAAGTGACTCATCTGTTCGGGAGTGTTCTTTAAGCAAAAGACACCACCAGAAGGAATACTTTCAAGAATGCACTGAAAAGAATGGTAGAATTTCTGCCTCCAGGACAGGTATATTTTCCCATCCAAATGAACACCCTTTACCTTTTTCTGCAGATTTGTCAGGCAAAGAAAGTGGGAAAACATTACATAAATTTAAGACTACTAGCATGTTTTCTGTTTCTGGTGATGAAGATAATGTGAAATGTCTTGAGGTGATTTCAATATACTATACTCTACCAAGGAAACACAGAAAAAAGTTCTGTAACCTTCTTCAAAAGTATACACAAAATATCGATTCACTTACAGAATTAACTAAAGTGGGGACTGAAATATCTCCTAATGCTTTAGAAAAAGACAAACTAAATTGTACTACACAAGAGCAGTCAGGACCACCTTCATCTAAAGATCTAAAGATGCAGGTCAGCTCTGCTCAGGAGAACAGCCATCTTTCTCACACCACTGAAAATATGACTGGTTTACAATTACCGAGTTTTAGGTCCTCAGAGCCTATATTACAGGAAATTGCTTCTATTGAAGCAGATGTTTCTCTTCATAAAGGAGAACCTAAATCTAGAGAGATTTGCCCACACAACTTAGCTAAAACACCTTTATGTGATTCACAAAGCAAGAAAGAGAAAGGGGAAAAATTACGAAGTGAAACCCTGTATACTTCACTAATGCTTCCGGGAAAAAAAGTTACAAGAGAGAAATCTGAAAATTGTCAGCAATCCATTAAATCAGGTAACAGTGATTTTTCTAACCTCCCAGCCCATTCAGAAGAGAATGTTGAAAATTCACAAATTATTAGAAGTTCTGGGGAGTGTACAAGTAGTGCTATAGCCATTACAGCTACTGGAAGTCTTCAGAAAGATATAACAGGTATAGCTATAGATGATAGCTCCAATGGATTGCAGCCTGGGGAAGTAAGAGGGGAAATTAGAAAAGATTTCCCAAAAAACCCTGATAAACCACTTTCTGACTCAGAAAGCCAAGTCTTTGCTCTTACTCCAGCCTTGCATAAACTACAGCTTGATGAGAAGACTTGTTCAAGTGAACAAGATTTAGACAGTTTGCAGTCTGAACCCAGAGAACTACCTCAAAGAAGTCAGGAGGTAAATATGACAGAGAGCAAGGCTAAAGATGAAATGCAGGAGTTGGCATGGAATCAACCTTCACTTCTTGAAGGAAGTAATAAAAGTAAAAAAAGCTTGGATGACCTAGAAAAAGGGGAAAACAGATCTTCAGTTAAACACAGATTGGCAGTTATGTCCAAAGCAAGCAGAAAATTTCCAGCTGAAGATTTATACCCCAGAAGACATGTAACTACTATCTTTCCTCAAAGTGGGAACAATTCTGGCTTTAGCACCTTATCCCCTGGCACACCAGAGTGCAACCCACACTCCCCTGTTCCTACGTTAAAGTCCACAGAATCCACAGATGAAAGCAGGTTAAGTAATGATGGAGTAAGTGTGGAGAAATCCGAGGACCCTCTCCAGGTTACTGCAATAACCAACAGAGAAACTTCTACACACGTAAGCAATCAGAAGTCTAACAATATTTCACAGCCACATCAAAATGAGTTTAAAAAAATCTCAGAATCACAGCTAAAGTATGAGAATTCTAAGGATGTAAAAGTAGCTCAGATTTTGGAAGGAGAGTCAGAAGCCCTGGCCCAACCCTCATTGATCAGCCTCAGGGAAGCAGATTTCCCTGACCATCAGAGGGGGCTGAACCCTCCTTTTCAATTGGAGCCTGCAGAGAAATCTACAGTAAGCATGCCACTGGCCAGTTTTCAGCAACAACAAAGGAGTGCTTCATCTCTGGAGTGGGAACCTGAGCCACACCCCTATCATTCAAAGAGTTTAAAAAGCATCAATGTGCACGGTGCTCTACTACGAAAAAGTCATCCTCCAAAATTCAGAGAGCGTCATTTTTCTGAAAGTACTTCTATTGACAATGCCCTGAGTCAACTGACCCTTGGGAATGAATTCTCTAACAACAGTGGGTACAGTCGAAGACTCAAATCTTTTTCTGAACTACCCTCCTGTGATGAAAATGAAAATTGGGCTTTGTACAACAGCAGGCCAAAAATGGGTCCTAGGTCTGCAACATCTATATCCAGGCCTATTGACTATGGGATATTTGGGAAAGAACAACAACTGGCTTTCTTGGAGAATGTAAAGAGGTCACTCACACAAGGAAGATTATGGAAACCAAGTTTTCTTAAGAACCCTGGCTTCCTGAAAGATGATGTAGTTAACCCTCCTAACCCAACAGAGTCATCAAGTTCTAATTCTCCTAGTAATCAGATGCCAAAAGATGGCTTATCTCTAAGTGCACCACTTAATATCTATGAAGATGATCCAGTAGACTCAGATTGTGACACAGACACAACCACGGATGATGAATACTACCTGGATGAAAATGACAAAGAGTCAGAACTGTGAAGCTTTTTCTATAAAATGTATAACCTTTTCACCAAAAGTTTGTAATGTAAATAAAGTGCAAATATGTATGTCTACGGAAAGGACAGACATTAGAAAAAAAAAAAAATCTAATCTGGGCAGTTCCTGCTCTGAAACAATCCAAATTCTCTTTTTTTCCCCCTCCACACCCTATATATAGACTTCCTGAATTCTAGAGCAATGAATTCTTGTTTAGAGGGATTCTCTGCTGTTTTCTTCCTCTGTATATATCCTTGGCCTTCTGCCACTCAGCCCAAACTTAATCTCTAATTCACTGTCCAGTTTTGGTTTTCTGCTCTATTTTCCCCCTAACTCTCTTATACCTTTCATGGTGATTTACAACTTTAATATCCCAGCACAACAGCAAAACTCTGTCTTGCCTCTTCCGTACCTTATATTCATGGCATTTAATAAAATGTAGGGTGATAACAATGGAGTAAGTATTATTATCCTGTCTGACTCATCAACATTTAGGAGGTTTAGAGTTTGGGTTTTCTGGGGGTTTTTTCTTTTGAGCAAAGATAAGGGCATATCTATAAGGACATCCTGTTTTATCCATAGTGGAGCCAGGGAAACACATATTTGAAGCGCTTGTTGAGATAGTAGGTAAAGAGGTAAATCCCTAGTAAGCCAAAGAACATTAGTACTCCTAGGAATTCCTTTGAAATAGTTTCTAGGATGGTACAGAGGGTGGCTTTGCCACAGAATTTCTGCTTAGGAAGGGAACATAACTGTGGGGTAGAGATAAGCAGACATCCCTTCATGAGACTGACATCCTTACTGCAGCTCTCTCAGCAACTGTTCCTTTTTTCTTCCATTTCTCCAGAACCATCCATTTAAATTTTTTCTTTATTTGCAGGATAGAACACTTTTTTCCATGTGAGACATTTTAGTTGCAAGTGGTAGCCTTGGTCAAGTCCCTAAAGTACTACCAAGTCAGATCTGACACCTTGGGGTTCACAGGCTTCTTTGCCAGATCATTTACCAGACCCTTGGAAATTAGAAGGCAGAACTTCTAAGGGCTCATCACTATGATTCCTTCAATAATCTATCTAGACTAAATAACTTGTCACACCCACTGATAACTTGGCTTTCCTAACTCTTTATTTGCCATGAGGAATTTTTGGGGTTTTCTCTCCTCCTGATCAGCATAAAGACCAATAAATAGGTGGCAGTGAAGCTAATCTGCTAGAACTACAGAAATCATGCCATCCTGGATCTTAGTACTGTGAGGGTCAACATGAATGGATTTCATCTTGTTTGGTTTATATTTGCTTCCTGGCCTCATTTTAGTTTCCATTTTTCTCACCTAGTTTGTTTCATCCATATAAATTAAAGATAATGATAGGTGTTGGGGAAGTATGCAGAAATTTGGAACTGATAGAAATGCAAGAAAGGACTATATTATTATTATCCTCCTAACCATTGCCTTGCCTAGAAGCAAAATGCCACAGCTAGTTTGCATTGTTCCCATGAAACTCAAAACTAAGGAAAATGAGGTAATTACATGAAAGCTATTTCTTCAATCTATAAATTGTCTTAAACTTCAAGCTCTGGCCAATCCTGACCTCAAAGAGACTGACAGTAGAATTCTAAATCAACTGTTCTAAACGTTTCCATTTAAATTTGTATGGTGAAGAATAAATAACAGTTTATTCTTTGTTTCATGTATGTTTGTAAATTCTACCTTCCTTTTTCTATTTATCTGATAATTTAAATAAAATTCATAAACCATGACCTATGTTTTCTATTTAATTTTAAAATATTCGAAGTTAATATTTTAATATTAAGATTCTTGGTTTTTTAAATGATCATTTACCAATCTATTTCGGTAAATATTCTGAGTCTACACGTATGTTACAAAAGGTGAGATGAAGTTAGCTTATTTTTCACTGAATTTAGCCTATATCAACAATTAGGTAAGTTAAGGTCAGGCTAAACAACTACTTTGGGACCCTGCTTCTCTGTACTAGAATCTACCATCTGAATTCAAAGGTCATTGATGGCCAATGCTCATTGCACTATTTGTAATATTTGCTTGTTGGTCTGGCTCAAAAGTCAAGCAAACAGAAAATTCATGAAAATAGCACCTTCTGTAATTTTATACCTTTATAAAACACTTCATTAAAGAAGTATAGCAAATGTCTATGTATTTTAACATACAAACTGCTGCTTTTTAATATTCATTTTTGGTATAGCTATAATAATTTATAATAGTCATTTTTATACTCATAACTCGTTTTCTAAAATATATAATCATCATTAAAGTAAATAGTCACATAAATGGAGTAAATAATGAGGGAATCAATACTAATAAGTACCTGGTAAATTATTAACTTGTTTAAATAATAGACTTCTATAGCCATAAATTTTACATGTAAAGTCCATTTAAAAGGGGGCTTAGGGGCTTCCCTGGTGGCGCAGTGGTTGAGAGTCCGCTTGCCGATGCAGGGGACGTGGGTTCGTGCCCCGGTCCGGGAAGATCCCTCATGCCGCGGAGCGGCTGGGCCCGTGAGCCATGGCCGCTGAGTCTGCGCGTCCGGAGCCTGTGCTCCGCAACGGGAGAGGCCACAACGGTGAGAGGCCCGCGTAACGCAAAAAAAATAAAATAAAATAATAAAATAAAATAGGGCTTAATGAGATTATTTTAATTTTTAGAGACTTCCCTCTAAATAATTTCCTCCCTTATATTGTAAATACATCGTTGTTAATAAAACTCCAACTGCTACTAACAAGGTTTTGGCTGATGATAGGCTAATAAAAGCTGCTTTGTGTAGGAGGTACATGTGTGCCTGTACTTGAGGTGGTGAAAGAAAGTCCACTTACGTTATGGTAAAGCTAGGTGTCAAACTGGAATATCCACACGTCCGTAAAAGTAATATACTCCATTGAATACCAGAGGGTTAAAGAGGCCTTTTTGCTAAGAGTTTATTGTTAATAATAGTAATAATGCTTCAGAATAATCCATTTAAATGTACAGTGTAGATATGTAAATATTTTACTTTGAGGCTCTTTGTGACTGGCACTTCTGTGTTTCTGAAACATGTAATAAGCCTTAAGCACTTTTGTTTAAAATGTTGTCAAATAATCCTTTTATGTACTTTTTCTCAAACCTGTTCTCTAGATATGAAATGTGTTACAAGACAAGGTACAAATTTGAAACAATGCCTGTGTTGAAATAAATGATTTAAATAGATGCATTATTTGACTTGGTTTTTATTCCCATCCTCAAATGATTATTTTTAAGTGTGAAAGTTTCAGGAAGAATACAAAAAAGAAAATGGGGGGTGGAGTGTGGTGGACAAAAGTATTCAAATAAATCTTACTGGTGGCTATTGAATAAGATCAGCCATATGAGTGGTTTTAGTAAACAATGACTCCTTCTCTCTTCTCCTTCCATTTGTACCAAAAAGCAACCAACCAACAAGTGGAGATCAATGTACTTGGCTGCAAAAGAGAGGAGGAATGAGGAGGGTCTGGCATTTCTCTCTGAGAGTTCTCACACTTATAAAGGAAGAGGAAGCCCCGTGGAGTTGGGCCATCTACTGCCCAGTAGCACTTATGAAAGATAAGCAGAACTTTCCAGTTGAAATGTAAGACATGCAATGTTAATTCCTGCTAAACAAATTAGTAGATTTGTACTAATCTTTTATCTTTTCTAGAAAAGGAACCCAAAGCCATCTCTCTACCAAGGACAGGAGAGTGTCATCATCTTGAATATGAGCAGTATTTTATTCAAAATATTTTTACTGTCCTTTATTAAAATTTAAAATACATTAGATCAGCTAGGATTTTTAGTTGTAGACAATATAATCCTCTCTAGGTGGTTCAAATAGAAAAGGATTTATTAAAGCATATATACTTTGCTCAGAAACACATTGGTAGGGCTCAGGAGATAAACATTAGGCTGAAATTCTAGGTCCAATTCCTAAAACCATGCCATAGATTATTGGACTGCCATGGGAGCTTCTGTCCTTGTTATGACCAGGAAGATGCAGAATCAGGATGTTGGCTGAATCATATTTATTTGCCCCAGAAACCACTCCAATAGAAATAAAAAGCACTAATATGCATAGAGTTACACATAATCATTTGTATTGCTACAATGTCTGTTGTGGCAAAAACCAGAAACAAAGTGAATACCTAATAAGAAGTGACAATATATTATGAACACCCACATATGTAATATGATGAAACCATTAAAAAAATAAGGTATAACTATGCAAGTTGACTTAGAAGAATTTGCATGAGGTACTATTGACTGAGAAATACAAAATCTCATTTTTGTAAAGCATTAACCAAGAAACCTGCATATGCATGTGTATGTATGGAGGGCTACATACTAGGCTATTAATGTTGGTTGTTTTGTGGCCAGACTGGGGGGGTGAGGTGGGGAGGTATGTTCAAGAACAGCAGAAAAGAGAGAGAAGAGGTAGCCAAGACCCCTCCAAAAAAGAAACTATAAATATACACACACATGGGTATACATAGGTATCTATGTGTGTGTGTAATTATGATTGTATTTATGCACTTAGAATATTTTATCAGTGGGTATACAGATAAAAAATGAGGGACAATTTTTTAAAAAGATTTACTATCCAGGAGAATATTTAATAAGTTATTTTCTTTTAGAAAATTAATATTTGTACTACAGTCTGTGAAAAATTGTGGGTTTTTTTTTCAGTTGTATTGAGATATAATTGAGATACAGCACTGTATAAGTTTAAAGTGTACAGCATAATGACATGACTTACCTATATTGCCAAATGATTGTCACAATAAGTTTAATTAACATTCATCATCTCATACAGATACAAAAAGAACAGGGGGGTAGAAGAAGAAGAAAATTGTTTTTTTCCTTGTGTTGAGAACTTTTAGGAAACATTGTGTTTTAATAAAATAAATGCTAGCACTAATTTTCCCTCTGAGCCCATGCTTTCTATCCCATCCATCCTTTCCAGATTATGCTGTCATTGCAGTCTAGAGTAAACTCAGAAGTACTTCTAGAAATGCTTTGGAGGTATGCAGTCGTTGCTGATATGATTGTCTTCTCAGTAGACACTTCTTTTCTTTGGCAATTCCATTCTCCAACTGACACCCCATCACCAGCACCACCACCACCACCACATCTTCACTGTGGAAGAATCAATGTTCTTACAAGACCCTAAGAGTCTGAGCACAATTGATTGGTTCAGGAATGAGTGCCTGATTCAGACTGGACCAATAAGTAGTGTGTTTTAGGAAGAAATACACCTGTATTCTGATTCTAAATGCAAGTTAATATTTAAACCAGTTGTCTCATAATCTAAAATCCACCCTTGGAACTGTAATGTATGGAAAGGCAGCCACTGAGTTTATATCCCCAGCACCTTGCAGAATGCATGAAAAAAAGTGGGTGCTGAATAAATATTACTGAAATAATCAAAAATAAATTTTTATGAATTTTAATGATATCTAAGCTTGTCTAAGCCCAAGTAAGGTTTTTATTAATAACATTGAAAATTAGACAATTCTCTAATGTTAAAAGATGAATTTATTATAATGACACAGGGATATCCCAGAAACCAAGGGCAAAGATGCTGCTTATGAACTGTACCAAGCCTCTATAGTGCACTGTATAGAAAACCCAGAGAGTTTTCTATATTTCTCCTCCATTTTCAGTCTAAAAGGCAAAAAACATGACGTTTACGTTGCCTCTGTTTAAGAGAATAGTTACAAATTGAAATCTCTTAACCCTGATTTTAAACTCCCAAGGAAAAGATTCTGACTGGTTCAGTATGAGGCAGGTCCTAAACTATGGACCAATCAACTATGGCCATGGGTTAAGGTCATGTTTCGCAAAGCCTCACTGTTAACTCTGGATTGTGTAGTATACTAAAAAAAAAAAAAAAAAAAGAGGAAAAGGTAGAAAATGATGAACTGAGTGAATAATCAATAGCTGTGAATTTTACATAGCTTTAATGTGAAGACTCCAGGGGCCAGTGCAATTCATAAAAGCATACATATTGAATGTTGACCTTCCAGAGTCACACACAGACTGTAATTCTAGGTGTCTGAGATTGGACCTCAATATATAGATGAATGTGAAAGGGAACAGAAAACTTCTTGAAGTGTGTCATTTATTTCAACTTTTGTGCATGACTTTTCTCCTGCCTGGAATGCCCTTCTCCCCCTCTTCCTGCAGCAAATTTTTATTTGACCTTCATGAGTCAGCATAGATGTCATCTCTTTCAGAAAGCATCTCAGTTCTCCCAAGTTTGGGTTAACTGGGCCTCATCTGATGTACTTATGCTGGTAGAGGCAATCTGCCATGGGCCCTGGACATATCTGAACATTTTTGCTGGGTATGCCAAGAATGTAAGTTCTTGACTATTCTTTACCCATGGTGTAAAGGTACAGGGTGTGTTTGCAGCAAGCATCCTAGAGGGATGAGAAAACATCTCCCCACTGACAAAGAACAGACTTAATTCCCCTTACTCTAAAAATGGTAAGCCCCTGAATTTAGAGTGTATCTCTTGTAATGCAACTCACTTCAGGCATCCAGGACAGGCCTTTTGCATTGTCCCCACAGGACTTTTGTTGGGGGGAGGTGGGTGGAGAGAGTGTATTCATTTGCTAGGGCCACCATAACAAAATTCCACAGACTGATTGGCTTAAATGGCAAGATTTATTTTCTCACAGTTCTGGAGGCTAGAAGTCCAAGATCAAATTTGATTTCTCCTGACTCCTCTCTCCTTGGATTGCAGATGGCTACCTTCTCACTGCATCCTCACACGGTCTGTCTCCTGTAACCAAGAACTCCTGGTGCCTCTCTGTGTGCCCAAATTTCCTCTTCTTACTAGGACACCAGTTAGATTGGATTAGGGCCCACCCTAATGACTTGCTTTTGACTTAATCATCTCTTTAAAGGTACTGTCTCCAAATACAGTGATGTTCTGAGGTACTAGGGTTAACACCTCTACATATGAATTATGGAGGAACTCATTTCAGCATATAACAAGAGATATGGGGATCCAACACAAACCAAAACAAGCTCTGGTTACTGCTTTTACAATGAATAATATTGTTCTTTGTCTCTGACCCAGGAGTCTTGTGTCTTTTGACAGCATCCATGAAACAGTAACAGACTAACTTATTAGCTTGTAAATAGGGTAAAATCTCAGACACTATACAGTTCTTGACATCCATGTTTTAGCACCTATAACACTATTTACATTTCCTCTTCGTCTTTCTTCTCCACTAAACCACAGGAGCTGTGAAGTCAAAGTATAATGTGTAAAACATAGTAGGCATGGAATAAATGTTTGTTGAGTGAATGATATTATATTTATTATAAAGAATCTAGTCAAGGCATTGGTTGATTTGAAGAGATATACTTTTTAAGATATGGATTAGGATGAGAAAGAAAACAGGTTGCTATAGACTCAGTACAGCTAAACAAGTGTTCAGATACAATTACATGGCTTCCTTGATCTGTTCTCAAAAAGAGTGTTACCACGTGTTATCTAATTTATTAGGCCATATTTTTTTAACATCTTTATTGGAGGATAATTGCTTTACAATGGTGTTTCTGCTTTATAAAAAAGTGAATCAGGTATACATATACATATATCCCCATATCTCCTCCCTCTTGCACCTCCCTCCCACCCTCCTTATCCCACCTTTCTAGGTGGTCACAAAGCACCAAGATGATCTACCTGTGCTATGCGGCTGCTTCCAACTAGCTATCTATTTTACATTTGGTAATGTATATATGCCCATTCCACTCTCTCACTTCGTCCCAGCTTACCCTTCCCCCTCTCCATGTCCTCAAGTCCATTCTCTACGTCTGCGTCTTTATTCCTGTCCTGCCGCCAGTTCTTCAGAACCATTTTTTTTTTTTAGATTCCATATATATGTGTTAGCATATGGTATTTGTTTTTCTCTTTCTGACTTACTTCACTCTGTATGACAGACTCTAGGTCCATCCACCTCACTACAAATAACTCAATTTCGTTTCTATTTATGGCTGAGTAATATTCCATTGTATATATGTGCCACATCTTCTTTATCCATTCATCTGTCGATGGACACTTAGGTGGCTTCCATACCTGGCTACTGTAAATAGAACTGCAATGAATATTGTGGTACATGGCTCTTTTTGAATTATGATTTTTTCAGGGTATATGCCCAGTGGTGGAATTGCTGGGTCGTATGGTACTTCTATTTTTCGTTTTTTAAGGAACCTCTATACTGTTCTCCATAGTGGTTGTTTCAATTTACATTCCCACCAACAGTGCAAGAGGGTTCCGTTTTCTCCACACCCTCTCTAGCATTTATTGTTTGTAGATTTTTTGATGATGGCCATTCTGACTGGTGTGAGGTGATGCCTCATTGTGGTTTTGATTTGCATTTCTCTAATGATTTGTGATATTGAGCATCCTTTCATGCGTTTGTTGCCAATCTGTATATCTTCTTTGGAGAAATATCTATTTAGGTCTTCTGCCCATTTTTGGATTGGGTTGCTTGTTTTTTTGATATCGAGCTGCATGAGATGCTTGTAAATTTTGGAGGTTAATCCTTTGTCAGTTGCTTCATTTGCACATATTTTCTCCCATTCTGAGGGTTGCCTTTTCATTTGTTTATGGTTTCCTTTGGTGTGCAAAAGCTTTTAAGTTTCATTAGGTCCCATTTGTTTATTTTTGCTTTTATTTCCATTTCTCTAGGAGGTGGGTCAAAAAGGATCTTGCTGTGATTTATGTCAAAGAGTGTCCTTCCTATGTTTTTCTCTAAGAGTTTTATAGTGTCCTGTCTTACATTTAGGTGTCTAATCCATTTTGAGCTTATTTTTGTGTATAGTGTTAGGGAGTGTTCTAATTTCATCATTTTACATGTAGCTGTGTAGTTTTCCCAGCACCACTTATTGAAGAGGCTGTCTTTTCTCCATTGTATATTCTTCCCTCCTTTAGCAAAAATAAGGTGACATATGTGCATGGGTTTATCTCTGGGCTTTCTATCCTGTTCCATTGATCTGTATTTCTGTTCTTGTGCCAGTACCATACTGTCTTGATTACTGTAGCTTTGTAGTACAGCCTGAAGTCAGGAGCCTGATTCCTCCAGCTCGATTTTTCTTTCTCAATATTGCTTTGGCTACTCAGGGTCTTTTGTGTTTCCACACAAATTGTGAAATGTTTTGTTCTAGTTCTGTGAAAAATGCCATTGGTAGTTTGATAGGGATTGCATTGAATCTGTAGATTGCTTTGGGTAGGATAGTCATTTTCATAATGTTGATTCTTCCAACCCAAGAACATGGTATATCTCTCCATCTGTATCATCTTTAATTTCTTTCATCAGTGTTTTATAGTTTTCTGCATACAGGTCTTTTGTCTCCTTAGGTAGGTTTATTGCTGGGTATTTTATTCTTTTTGTTGCAATGGTAAATGGGAGTGTTTCCTTAATTTCTCTTAATTTTTCATCATTAGTGTATAGGAATGTAAGAGATTTCTGTGCATTAATTTTGTATCCTGCAACTTTACCAAATTCATTGATTAGCCGCAGTAGTTTTCTGGGAGCATTTTTAGGATTCTCTTTGTATAGTATCATGTCATCTGCAAACAGTGACAGCTTTACCTCTTTTCCAATTTGGATTCCTTATATTTCTTCTTCTTCTCTGATTGCTGTGGCTAAAACTTCCAAAACTATGTTGACTAATAGTGGTGAGAGTGGACAACCTTGTCTTGTTCCTGATCTTAGAGGAAATGGTTTCAGTTTTTCACCATTGAGAACGATGTTGGCTGTAGGTTTGTCATATATGGCCTTTATTATGTTGAGGTAGGTTCCCTCTATGCCTACTTTCTGGAGGATTTTTATCATAAATCAGTGCTGCATTTTGTCAAAAGCTTTTTCTGCATCTATTGAGATGATCATATGGTTTTTATCCTTCAATTTGTTAATATGGTGTATCACATTGATTGATTTGCATATATTGAAGAATCCTTGCATTCCTGGGATAAACCCCACTCGATCGTGTTGTATGATCCTTTTAATGTACTGTTGGATTCTGTTTGCTAATATTTTGTTGAGGATTTTTGCATCTATGTTCATCAGTGATATTGGCCTGTAGTTTTCTTTACTTGTGACATTTTTGTCTGGTTTTGGTATCAGGGTGATGGTGGTCTTGTAGAATGAGTTTGGGAGTGTTCCTCCCTCTGCTATATTTTGGAAGAGTGTGAGAAGGATAGGTGTTAGCTCTTCTCTAAATATTTGACAGAATTCCCCTGTGAAGCTATCTGGTCCTGGGTTTTTGTTGGAAGAATTTTAATCACAGTCTCAATTTCAGTGCTTGTGATTGGTCTGTTTATATTTTCTATTTCTTCCTGCTTCAGTCTCATAACGTTGTGCTTTTCTAAGAATTTGTCCATTTCTTCCAGGTTGTCTATTTTATTGGCATATAGTTGCTTGTAGTAATCTCTCATGATCCTTTGTATTTCTACAGTGTCAGCTGTTACTTCTCCTTTTTCATTTCTAATTCTATTGATTTGAGTCTTCTCCCTTTTTTTCTTGATGAGTCTGGCTAATGGTTTATCAATTTTTTTTTTATCCTCTCAAAGAAACAGCTTTTAGTTTTATTGAAATTTGCTATTGTTTCCTTCATTTCTTTTTCATTTATTTCTCCTCTGATCTTTATGATTTCTTTCCTTCTGCTAACTTTGGGGTTTTTGGTTCTTCTTTCTCTAATTGCTTTGGGTGTAAGTTTAGGTTGTTTATTTGAGATGTCTCTTGTTTCTTAAGGTAGGATTGTATTGCTATAAACTTCCCTCTTAGAACTGCTTTTGCTGCAACCCATAGGTTTTGGGTCATCGTGTTTTCATTGTCATTTGTTTCTAGGTATTTTCTGATTTCCTCTTTGATTTCTTCAGTGATCTCTTGGCTATTTAGTATTGTATTGTTTAGCCTCCATGTGTTTGTATTTTTTACAGATTTTTTCCTGTAATTGATATCTAGTCTCATAGCGTTGTCGTCAGAAAAGATACTTGATACGATTTCAATTTTCTCTAATTTACCAAGGCTTGATTTGTGACACAAGATATGATCTATCCTGGAGAATGTTCCATGAGCACTTGAGAAGAAACTGTATTCTGTTGTTTTTGGATGGAATGTTATTAGGCCATATTCTACTATCATCCAGTACCAGCTAAACCTCAGATTATTTCTCTGAATAAAAAATTTAATATTTATTTTGGAAGAATGCAAACACAATGTGTTCCAAACAACCTTTTAAGTGATAGCTAGAGCAGAGCAAATTTTTCAATTTAAAGTATGCAGACACTCCCAGAAAATAAAATTTAGCAGTGAAAGTAATGCTACACTTTAGCCCTGCAATTTATCAGTGCTTTACTATTGGTTTCTAAAAATTTTTCCGAAGTACAAAGAACACTATCTACAAACTCTGCTCAGCATTATTAAAATAGGTCAAGAGAAGTGGGGAAAATATGGTAAAGATTTTGCCCTGGTAAACCTTGGTCATAGCAGGAATGCTGAGCAGCCCAAGGGCCTGATTTTGGTGACTCTGGATTAAGAAACTATCAGAAGGATGCAGTCTCTGTTCCAGGGACTTCCCTGGTGGCGCAGTGGTTAAGAATCCACTGCCGGGCTTCCCTGGTGGCACAGTGGTTGGGAGTCCGCCTGCCGATGCAGGGGACACGGGTTCGTGCCCCGGTCCGGGAAGATCCCACATGCCGCGGAGCGGCTGGGCCCGTGAGCCATGGCCGCTGAGCCTGCGTGTCCAGAGCCTGTGCTCTGCAATGGGAGAGGCCACAACAGTGAGAGGCCCACGTACCAAAAAAAAAAAAAAAAAAAAAAAACGAATCCACTGCCAATGTAGGGGACAAGGGTTCGATCCCTGGTCTGGGAAGATTCCACACGCCATGGAGCAGCTAAGCCTGTGCGCCACAACTACTGAGCCTGGGCTCTAGAGCCCGGCAGCAACAACTACTGAGCCTGTGTGCTGCAACTACTGAAGCCTGCGTGCCTGGAGCCCATGCTCCACAACAAAAGAAGTCACTACAATGAGAAGCCCGCGCACTGCAACGAAGAGTAGCCCCCGCTCGCCACAACTAGAGAAAGCCTGCGTGCAGCAATGAAGACCCAACGCAGCCATAAATAAATAAATAAATAAATTTTTAAAAAAGAAAGAAATCCTGTGTCCATACTGGTACGTGAATTTTCCCTGGCTCACCCACCCTGCGAAGAACTTTTATTTTCTTTGAATAGATTAAAACCATAAACAGACAAAAGAAGGAAAAATAATTAACTAATATAGATAAGATGGTCCGAAAAGAGAGGCAGACAGTGGCTTCCCGCTAATAGGGCCCTTGCCAGTCTCTTCCCAGATCCAACTTTCAGCATCTGAGGAGTAATCAAGACCAATCATTCCTCATCAGTTACAGAGGACAGCAGCTTCTGACTTTGAGGTGACGATCACCCACCAGCCTCAACCGTGACTTCTGCTACTCCAGTGCCCAGCTCCTGGCTCCTGGCTTGAGGCTTGGCCCAAACTCAGTGGATGCTCAGCAAACACTTGTTGAAAGAAGGGAAGTTAGGGTTAAGGGATTAGGGAGAATGGAGAGAGTCACAGTCCAGTGAGGGAGACTGCTGAGCAGAAAACAAACAAGAGATAGGTAATAAAATTTGGTGCTGATGTGAACAAAAGGGCTGGGAGATTTGGCCTTGTAGGGGATCAGGGGAGTGATATTTGCTCAGCGTCTCGTAAACCCAGTGAAATTCCTTGTTTGAAGGCATTTCCCTAAACTCTTCAAAGCTGTTCGCCGCTGGGCCTTTTCTCTGGTCCCCTAGCAATCACCACTGTGTTTGCGTCCTTCAAAAGACGGTTTCCACTAAACAGGTGCCAAACTCCAGCAACCAGAGGTGGGGGCCGGGTGCAGCCTCAAGCACCCTGGTCTCAGTGTCCGCCTCTCGACCCTGGTCCTCAACCCTGCGCGGCTGGGGCGGGGGGCGGTGGGGGAAGTGACGAGTCCGTCGCGGACCCCCGGCAGCGCCCGACGCAGTCGCCTGTGGCGCGCCCTCGCGTTCCGGCCGGAAGGGGGCCGGAGGCGGGACGGCGGGCGGCGGCGCACAGCCCGCCCCGGGGTGGGCCCAGCTCCGGCCCGCCGCGCTCCCGTCCCCTCCCCGCCGCAGCCGAGCTGGACCGCAGCGGCCCGGAGACCATGCGCTGCCTCCCGCTGGTTCCGCTGCTACCGCTGCAGCTCGCCCTGCTCGTGGCCGCGGGGGCCCCCGAGGCTCCGGTCAGCGCGCCGCAGAGCCTGGTGTGGGGGCCCGGGCTGCGGGCGGGCGTCGTTTTGCCCGTCCGCTATTTCTACCTGCAGGCCGTCAACTCGGAGGGCCAAAACCTCACTCGCTCGCCCCCAGGTAGCGTTCGGCCGCGGGCCTCCCTCGCTCAGCTGCCCGCTCCCCTCCGTCCCCGCCGCGCGTCCCCGCCGCGACCGCGCCTCTCGGGAGTCCGCCCGCCACCGGCGTGGCGTCCTTCCCCCGAGTCCGGTCACTTCCTCTTCTCTCCCCGTTCCCTGGACCCGAAGGCGGGAGGCAGTTGCAACAAGAGTTTGCTGAATGAATAAATGAACTACGAGGGCCCTTCCTTAGTTAACGTGCAAGGACTTACATTCCGAATGGATGGCACCCAGGGTGTTAATGAATGCAGTGTGAGTCTCAAGTTGGAGATGGTCTTTCCACCCCTGACTAGTTGTCTGATCTGTCACAGCTTGCAGGGAGTGCCTTCACGTGTTGAGTCATCAAGCCCAAGAATCGGATGGGGTTACACTGCTTAGGCCTAATGGGTTTGAAACAGCTCCCTCCTACACAAAGGAAATATCAGAGCAGTAGACAGAAAGGAGGCAGTTTTGCAGACTAGTTTATTTTCTTAGAGTTTTGAGTTCTTGAAAGCAGATTGCAGGAATTAGCGAAACTCAGAACGCATTAGGTTTTACCTCTACCGAGGGTGGATATCGTCCTGAATCCCTTCTGCCCAGTTATCCTCCCACGTTCTCTTTAATATCTTACCTTTGCAACGTCTTACAACTTGTCCCGCTAGTTTCAAGTTGTTGCCAGTCAGGATTTGATAATTTATGTCTAAATTATGTCTTGCTAACTGGCACCCTGTTTTATCAACAAAGAGACAATCAGAATACCCAGTGCCCCTTCCGCTGCCGGTGGAAAACTGAGTACTTTTTTTTCAGTTTTAGAAAGACTCTCCATGGTCAAAAGGATCAGATAAAAAGATTCTTAAACCCAGATTCAGTCTTTCACCATGGGGTGTATTTTCTTCTTTATAGTTTTCTTTGTTTTCTAAAATTAATTTTATAATGTTATAAATGGGGGAGGACTTTAGAAAGAAAAGAAGATGGAAAACTAAGGAAAAAATTAATTTATACATGAAAAAGGAAAGTTACATGATCCAAAAGGAAATACTGTTAATCTTACTTTTAATGAAAGAACTATAAATTCAAATAAAATTCCATTTTTTAATCTAAAAATAATGGCAAAACAATTTTAAGTGGTAATACTCAAAGCTGCTAATGAGATACTCTCAGACAATGACCTTCATCCTCCGCTGGTGGGAGCACAATTGGTCAAATGTTTCTGGAAAGTAATTTTCCCAACATATGAAAAGTCTTAAACATTTACAAATCTAATGTGCAAAAATGAGTTTCAACAGTTAGAAAATGTAATTTTTTAAAAATATATCATTTATGAAAAATGTCCATGCCCTTTTGAAACTGATAGGTGTCGTTTCAGGGGGCTCCAAGGAGCCTGGTCCTTTATGTCTCAACACAGAAAGAATTCAGCAAAGGCAAAGTGATAGATAAGAAGTGATTAATTAGAATAGAACACTTGTGAGGCTTACAAGTGGGCAGGCAAGTTGCTCTCCCCTGAGTGCTTAGTGGGTTACAGTTTTATAATCAAAGGAAGACAGGGGACGGGGAGAAGACCTTCTTTGTCTCTCTTGGGTAGATGTCACATTTCCATAAATGATTGTTTTTTTGTGTGTGCACAGAGCATGTGCTGGGGGTCATTAACTTGATGACACCACTAGGCAGGTTGTAGGCCTTATTCTCCACTATTGTTTTGTTGTTTTTAGGGCATCAGGCAAAAAGCATGTTTTGGGGGTCATTAACTTACTGAGCTCACTGGGCAGGATGTAGGTCTCATGCTACTATTGTTTTGGGGCATGTCTTGTGCTTCTGTTGCATGATTTTGTTGCTAATCAAGTTAGCTTGATTTTGTTGTTAAGCAAGCCAATCTGGCTTTGATGCTAAGCAACTTGTTCTGCTTTATGACTTAAGCAAGCCCACATTGTTTCAGGATTTTCCCATTACTTTCTTGAGTGATCATTAATCTTACTGTGGTTTCCCAAAGCCCCCTAAATTTCCCTCTCTATCTACAATTCCCTAATGGGGTTTCTATGCTAACTATTTGACTATCCTACTCCATCCCTTGATTTTGACTATCCTACTCAATCCCTTGTGACCTTGAATGAGAAAAAAAACCAATTTATATCTTTATTTTCACTAATGTCTGACTTAGATTATTTCCTTCTATTATGAATGTAGGCAGAACCTGTTGCCACTGTTATATTCCCACCATCTAACATAATACCCGGCAAAGTTGCTCAGTAAATATTGTAGAAGAAAAGAAAGAAGGGGTGGAGAGAGGGTGGTTGGAGTATGTCAGGATGGCAGGATACAAGTACTCATTTTCTCCTCAGTCATCCTCTACCTTCATCAGTAATGATATCTTCATAAACTTATCTTACCTCCTAGTTGTGTAGCACTTCAGTGTTTTGAACTGTGTCGTGTTTAATTTGCTCTCCTTAAGCATCCTGTGAGGTAGGAAGGGTAGATACTATTCTCTTCACTTTTTCTATAAGAAACCAGGTTAGTGATAATAAATGTCTTTCCTGTGGCCCTACAGTGGATAAGGATCAGAGTCAAAACCAGATACCCAACCCTTTCAATATCTAGTTCAATGGTCTTTCCCTTTTATCAAATCACTGGTAATATGATCACTGTGAACCAGTTTTCACTAAGATCCTATAGAGTATGCATGGTAAGCAGGCAGCCAGACATTTGGGAGGATTTCCATTTAGCCTCAAGGTGTAACAAGTTGGCCTTCAGGGACTCTGTTCCTTTGGCCAGATGGAGTCAACACTTTTGTTGCAGCTGTAGAGAGCCTTAATAAAATTCCTAAACAACAAGGGAGGTGCTGATTCCATTGTACCAGGAATGTCAGAGGTTATTTCTCCAACTATGAATTTTGGGAACCTGTATGTTAACATTACACAATGTGACAAGTTGGATTCAGAATGGGCTTTGAAAGAAGAAAGATTCAAGCTGTGTGCAAATTTTGGCTCTGCTACTCATAGGTATGAGACCTTGGGCAAGGTATATACTTAAATTCTTCAAGGGAGCCTTGGCTTCCTGATCTGTAAAATGGGGTGGCAAATACCTTCCTCACAAGTTCTTGGAGGAAATAAATAAGAAAATGCATATGAAAATCTCAAGCTCAGGGACTGGCCCAGTCCCCCTGGCTAAGTAAGTGAATTTTTAAAAAATGTGTTCTTTCCATATCAAAAGCCTGCAAAATTTCTGATTCTAATGATGTAAGGCTTTGATACTGCCAACCTCCTTTTGTCTCCTTTAGTCACTGCATTCTCATTCAATTAGCTATCTTTCCTAAACAAGTGTGGATCTGTGGAATAGAAAAGCTCAAGCTGAGCTTGATTCTGTTCCATTATATTAGCCCCCAGGGCAAATGAGAATTCACGTTCCTTCTGTCTGAAGCAATTTGAAATGGCATTCTTCTCATTTTCTCTTTTATGATGTTGGAATTGCTTATTTCTATTTTAGTGTGATCAATTTAAAAATAATGAAGTGTTTTGGAGATAGTTTTCTTTTGTAAATCCAGCTCCTTCCAAAATATCAGTCATTAATATGCTTGTCTTATATCTGTTTTGTTTATTTAAAAATCATAAACTTACGGAGAATAGCACTATTTGATAGGAGATAAGAAGACTTTTCTGTCCTGTTTCCAGTCTGGGGAGAGAATGGTGGCTTTTTAGTCTCCAGGCTCTGACTTCCTGATTTTCAGTCTACCATACCACATTGCCTTTCTGAAACTTAAGCGGGAAATAACGTAAAGCAATAACTTACATGTTTCATTAAGCATTTCAGGTAATTGGCCAACATTTATAATAATTTCACATTAAGTTATTACTCTTTTTTTAAATAAATCCCTTACATTTATCTGTTATAGTTCATTTTTTTTAGCAGCTGTCTTTCATAATTTTATCACACTTCTTTCAAGAATCCTAAAATGCATGTGTTTGGTACTTAATTATGTAGTAGCAATATGTCAGATACTACATTACTATTACTAAATTGAAGAGACTGAGAAACATTTTTTTCTGACCCACAAGAAAAAATGAAACCCTTGAAGATCAAAAAAAGTAGAAACATCACTCACTAGATTTAGAAACTAAGAATAGGAGGAACAAACTTTTTTCTTTAGTAATTTCAAAAATATATGTTAAATATGCTTAATACAATAAAATTAAAAAATAAAGCAACTATATTCCAATAAAAATTAATTATAAAAAACAAAAAATATGCTTAATATTTGAATATTATGAAATATGATAGTGTGAGATGAAAGACTATTTGATCACAAATTATTGTGTACTAGGACTGTGTATTTCAGAGGATTCACCACTTTTTTTTTAACAATTCCTTTGATAGGTGATTAACTGTGGTTAAGACATTAACTGATCTTTATTCTTAAAGCGCCTGAGGATCAGATCTGTACTGAGTGCAGGTATGTCCACTGTACTCTCTGAAGAAAGAAGTCCCAACATTTATTCCTGCAACAGTATTGTTTCAAAGCCTGAAAAGTCAGCTAATATACTGCAAAAAGAGAAGGGAAAGTTTGCTAAGTAGGTATTGTCTATCCTGGAAGAGAAAACCCACAGAATTCTGGGTTTGAAAAGGTTGTTAGATCATCCTAGTATAACTGTTTCATTTCAACTTGAGGAAACAAATTTAGAGAAGTAAACTCTAGTATTTACAAAGGTATGTGAGTTTGTGTGTACGTATGAGTGTGTTGCATTTGTGCAGAGTCTAGTAACTAGCTATAATCTCTCTCTACTTAAAGAAATGGGCTTGGAAGTATAGCTTGAAATTTGGGTTAATAAAAAGGAAATTTCTTCAGAATTGAGGTTTATTAGGTATTAAAATGGTTTACAAAGAAAGATTGTGCATACTTTATAAGGAGTAAGTTAGATTGCCTTAGAGCTATGTCATCCTAAAAGTTTATGGATTTTTAACTACCTGGGCTTTTAAACCTACCCAAAGGAGAAAAGATCAAATAGGCAAAAAATTAATCTCTTCCTTGTTTTTTTAAGAATTATTTTATTCAATGATTTTGTTCACTCAATCAATCTTATTGAATGACTAAGGAATCAAATGTTGAATCAGATCCTTGGTTTTGAGACATAAATCAAACGTAGTTCCTTGGCCTCAAGGATCTTCCAAACTAAAATAATTTTGTTTACCATTGATAGTACTGAAAAAATAACTTCTGCATAAAGACACTTACCCAATAATTAGTAAAACAAAATAATCATGAAATAGTAGAATTACTCATATATTTTTTTTCTTTCAGGCCAAACACTATTCAAAGTAGTAATCAAATCTCTCTCACCTAAAGAGTTAGTTCGGATTCACATCCCTAAACCTTTGGACAGGAATGATGGGACATTTTTGATGCGATATAGGATGTATGAAACTGTCAGTGAAGGGCTGAAGATAGAGGTCCTTTATGGTGATGAACATGTCGCTCAGTCTCCCTATATTTTGAAAGGTAAGTAATTATTACATAAACCAGAGCCAGCCTTATGAGTAGACTCCATGGCTTTCAGAATGCGTTATGATGACCTTAAAGTATGTGCAACAGGGTAAACATTATATATGTATCATCTGGAGCTCAATTTAACTAGATATTTTAAGGGAGAGAAAAACTAAGTAATTTAAAGCGATTTAAATGACAAGCAAAAATATCTTGTGTGTTTACCGGGGTAGTTACCATTTTTAGTACTCTTCATTCTTTTGCATACATACATATTTTCATCTAGTACCATTTGCCTTCTACCTGAAGGATTCCCATTAGCTTTTCTTTTAATGTGAGGACGCTGATGATTAGTTCTTCTAGCTTTTGGATATCTGAAAAAGTCTTTATTTTGCCTTTATTTTTGAAAGACAGATGTCTTTCAAAAATTATAGGTTGACAGTTTCTTTTTTCTTTTAGTACTTGAAATATACTGTTCCACTGTCTTCTCACTTGCATTATTTCCCATGATAAATCTTCCATCATCTATATCTTTGATCCTCTGCTAAAGGTTTTCTCTTTATCAGTTTTTTTTGAGCAATTTGATTATTATGTGCTTTGGTGTAGGTTTCTTCATGTTTCTTGTGCTTAGGGTTTGTGGATCTTTGGGTTTATAGCTTTCATTAAATCCAGAAAAAATTTGGCCATTATTTCTTCAAATATTTTTTCTGTTCTACCCCAGCTCCCCTCCAAGAATTCTAATTACCCATACATTAAACTTGAAATTATCCCACGACTCAATTATGCTCTTTTCATTTAAAAATATGTTTTTTCTCCATTTTGTTTTGTATAGTTTCTATTGCTATATCTTTAAGTTCACTAATCTTTTCTTCTATAACGCCCAATTTGTCATTAATTCCATCCAGTGTATTCTTCATTGCTTGATGCTTTCTCATTTTCTTGAGCTTTCCTCTAGGATGCAGTTAAGTTATTTGGAATTAGTTTTATCCTTCAAATTTTCTTTTACAATTTATTAGGCAGGCCCAGAGCCATGTTTAGTCTAGGGCTAATTATTCCTTACTACTCAGGCAATACATCTCTGCATACTCTATCCAACCTCTGTGAATTAGAATGCTTTCCAGTCTGGCTTGTATGAATAGGCACTATTCCCAGCCCTGTATGAACAATGGGTATTGTTGCCTCTAATCCTTATGGATGGTCCTTTCTCTGCCTTGGATAGTTTCCTCAAACATATATATTGGTCAGTATGCCTTAAATATTTGAAGGGAACCTGTACAGATCTCTGGAGTCCTCTCTGTGCAGTGAGTATGTCCTACAACTTTTAGCTGCCTTGATCTCACTGGACTTTCAGCTCTTGTCTCCTCAGCTCAGTGAGACTGCTGGGGTCTACCTGGATTCCTCCTCCATGTTCCACAACCTAGAAACTCCCTTAGGCAGTAAGCTTTAGGAACTGTAGGGTTTACCTCATTTGTTTCTCATCTCTCAAACTCATTGTCCATTGCCTGATGTCCAATGTCTTTAAAAAAAATGTTATTTCAAATATTTTATCTGTTTTTTGGTAGTTTCAGGTAGGAGGGTAAATTGGTCCCTATTACTTTTCTGAAGTAGAAATTCTCATGAAAATTGAATAACTTTAAAAAATTATTTTTATATTAAAATAAATATGGATATATTTTGAAATAATATATAAATTCTGCATAAATTCTTTTTTCAATGGGTCTTCAGAATAGTTTTATAATTACGTCTGGCCACTTTAAAATTACACTGCAAGATGCCCTTAGGTTTCATATTTCCTCTTTGAGATGTGCTGATGGAGGTAGTTTTAGGGACTCAGAGGAAGAGACCTCATCTTGCCTTAAAAAATCACCACCCCTACTACATTATCATGCCTGAAAAGTAATACATTCTCTTTTTCCTTGTTAAAAGGTAAGTTGTTTTATGCTCATCAGCCATTTATAACTCATTAGAAATAAATTTTTCAATAAATTGACTGAGAGTAGGTTATATTGGGAGAGAGCATATGCTATACTAGGTTATCTAGGGTGGGATGAAAGGGGGATAGAAGGTGAGAGCACAAGACTCTGACATTACTACTTTTACCACTGATTTGTTTAGGGCAGATTATCCCTGTCTGGATAATCTTAGAATTTACCAAGAAGTCATCCCATGCTCACAGCAGGGGCAGAAACAACTTCCTGTGTTGCAGTGCATGTTAATGGAACTTGGCATTGTATGTTTTGCTTTCCTTAGGACCAGTGTACCATGAGTACTGTGAGTGTCCAGAAGAGGATCCTCAGGCCTGGCAGAAAACTCTGTCTTGTCCAGCCAAGGAGCCACAGATTGCAAAAGATTTTTCTTCTTTTCCCAGCATCAATCTCCAGCAGATGCTAAACGAAGTTCCAAAAAGGTTTGGGGATGAGAGGGGTGCTATTGTTCATTACACGATTCTCAGTAACCTAATCTACCGGAGATCTTTAGGGAAATACACAGACTTCAAAATGTTCTCAGATGAGATTTTGCTGTCACTGGCAAGAAAGGTATGAGAATGAATTCATTGATTCTAAAAATAGTTTAATTATTTATTTGTAACATTTAATTCTTAGAATAATAATGGTAAAGAATGGAAATGGATTCCAGGCTTGAAAATGTGCATCTGTCTGCCACCTGAGTGCTCATAAGTTCTTCACCTTTTTGGATATCTCTTTCCTTTAATATTTAAGTTAAATGGCTTGAGCCCGCATCCCAGGTAAGTAGGCCATATAGTGCTCTCCCAAGGTTTCTGTGAACTCCCAGACATTTACAGCTGCAAGGTGACTTCTTCAAGCTCCCCAATCCTGCTGAATACTCCTTCCATTCAGATTTCACTTTCTTCTTGTCACCTCAGAATAAGTTGAACTGAGGACACATTTTCCTTGTTTTATCCTAAGTGCATACATTTTCCTTGTTTTATCCTAAGTGCATTGCACACTTTATTGAATGTTGGGGTAACTGAGAGAGGTTATTTTGTGCCAATGCAGAGTAAACAAAACAAAACAAAAATCCTAACATTTAAAAATAGACATCCCTGTGTTAATCAGACTCTCAGTCATCCTTGCCTCTGGGAATTTCTCACTGGCTGTCCTTGATTTTCAAGTCTTGGCTTCTTACTAAATATGACTGGGGCTTCTGTCTTTCAAAAGACTTCTCCACATCCCCAGCAACTCCTCCCCCAGTCCCTCTATTCAGCCCCTCTTTCCACATTTGCCAAATTCCTATAAATTCCTCTTAAGCAGAGCAATTCAAACTGCCTTTTGTTCTTTCTTGTTCCTGATTATGCAGAGTAAAAGATGAGGATGGGCATTTTTTACCTTTTTCACCCAGAAAGACCATCAAGGTAGTTTTCTAAATCAAAAGCCAGCTTTCCTGATGTGAGTTATACAATTTCCCAAGCACATGGAATGTAGGGCTGCAATCAATTCTTATTTTAAATAGCAGTTGCCTCCTATCTCCCCATCAGCCCACCGTATGAGCATATGAGCATATTATGGGCATCTGATCCTAAAGGTGGTTCTTTCTTCCTGGGCTACCATCAATCTACTCTGCCCTGTATTTCTGTATCTTGTACTCATGTGGTTTTTAACTAGGAATGATTTTGCCCCTTAAAGGAATTTGTCAATGCCTAGGGACATTTTTGGTTATCGCAACTGGGGAGTTGCTACTAGCATCTGGTGGGTAGAGGCCAGGGATTCTGCTAATCATTCTACAATGCACAGGACAGCCCCCACAGGAAAGAATTATCCACACCAAAATATCAATAGTGCCAAGATTGAGAAATCCTGCTCTACAGTGAGAACTTCTGATGTGGAGCTTACTAATGAGCTACTAAATGATAACAGGGAAGCACTAAGGTGAATAGTCATATCCCTTTGCCCTTTCCTTTTGTTCCAGGTTCTTTGCCCAGTGACTGAAAGGAGACTTACGATAAGTGAGACTCACCTCTGGTCTTTGAACAGCTCACTCTAGTGGAACTTGTTTTTGTTATTCAGAAGTGAGGATGGGATGTAAATACAAACAAGTAATTGTACCACAACACGATAGGCCCATAAGAAAAGTAGGTACCCAGGGTTAAAATGTCTGAGGAAGGCGAGTCATAGAGGAGGTAACATTAGCTCTGAGTGTGAAGGATGAGAAAGGAGACTGCCAAGTGAATAAGTAGGAGAAGGACATTCTAGGTGAAGAGAATTACGTATTAAAGTGGGTGGCATTTTCAGAGAGTAACTAAAGTTTTCTGGTACATGGGCAGATGGAAGATGGATTCAGAGCTAAGCTGGAGTAAGAGAGTAGGGTCTAAATTCCAAGAGTTTAGACCTTGTCCTATAGGCTTAAATTTCTGTTAAGCTTGATAGTAACATTAATTTGTGTTTTAAAAATTTGGACAGTAATGTGGAGAGCAGATTAGAGTGGGGAGAGGCTAGAATCAGAACATCTAGTAAGGGACAACTATTGCAACAATCTAGGTAAGAGATGATAAAGGCTTAAACTAAGGCGTTGACCATGGAGATAGAAATGGATAGCAGATTCCAGAAACAAACATAGATGTTATAAAAAGGCTTGATAGTGAAGGAAAACAAGGGCTTGGGTCTAACTTTGTAGATTCTCACTTAAGCAGCTGGCAGAAAAGGTGCTTGAAGCCACTCATTCACACCTTTCTACACAGTTTCCATATCTATAATACACAACAGTTTTAAATGTCACCTCTGAACAGAGGTAGCTAACTCCTGCTCAAGTGAATTGTCATGTACAATCCTCACCCTTGATTTTCTGATACTACTGATGACTGAGAGGCATCCTTCTCTCTTCTACTATTTTCAAATTTCAGTTTTATCAGAAATATTTTAAAAGCCAAAGAACTGAAGCATTTAGTACCAAAGACTGAGGTCTTCCCAGCACTGATAAGCATTCTTTTGTTTATTTAGGTCCTTCTCCCAGATTTAGAATTTTATGTTAATCTTGGAGATTGGCCTTTGGAGCATCGAAAAGTCAATGAAACCCCTGGCCCTTTACCTATCATTTCATGGTGTGGCTCTCTGGATTCACGAGATGTTATCCTTCCAACATATGACATCACCCACTCCACACTTGAAGCTATGAGGGGTGTTACAAATGATCTTCTCTCTATTCAAGGAAATACAGGTAAAAGTCATTCTCTAAGAAAAAGCTTAGAAGTAAGAAAGGTGAAAGGAATGTTCAATCAGAGAGAGTATGTGAATATATTTAAATAACCATTGTTCTTATTTTCTAGCCAGGAAAAAAGAAAAACAGCACTCTAAACTCTAAAGTGGTTTTTGTTTAGGATTCTTCTAGTCCAGAAATTAAAGATATGTGGATTAGGCTAGTAATGTCCAGAACCTAGTGTAACTGAGTCTCCTTTGAGTTGGTCACTTGTAAATACCATTGGAAAATACATATTTGGTAAAACTATCACTTAACTTAATTCTGACTCCAGTGCCTTTATATTGCTGGATGAAATGAGAGAGAATTCTGAAAAATATAAAATTATATTCATATGTAAGAGAATTGTGATAACAGTATAATTTGGATATTACAACCTCCAGCACCATAAGAAATTCTCCTCTTCCCTCTTTCTGCCTCTCTTGATCCTTTACAATCTGAATTCCTTTCCTCCTATTTGATGACCTTAAGTTTATGGTACTACACACCTTTTTATTAAACCGAACTCCCTGAGTAGAAAAAATCCCTGCCTTGTCTTAATAAGTCTCTATTTCTGTTTAGAGCAGTTTAGTGGACTTATTTAGTAGACAAGTCTAGAGACTCCTTGTAAACTCTCTAAAGGTAATGGGAAATGAAAACTGACCTACTTTTTATTTGATAACAGTAAATTCCTGAAAAGTATGCTAAAATAGTAAAGAGGTTGACCCCCTACAGTTTCTATGTTTTATGATTTATCCCTTAGAACACTGACAGGTGTTAACTAATGACTTCTTTTTAGAATAATAGAAAGAGAGTTAAA
Source organism: Delphinapterus leucas (assembly GCF_059928025.1). Taxonomy (NCBI): domain Eukaryota; kingdom Metazoa; phylum Chordata; class Mammalia; order Artiodactyla; family Monodontidae; genus Delphinapterus; species Delphinapterus leucas. The sequence continues at coordinate 85,455,359 of NC_143135.1, read as the reverse complement.
TTAATTCTTCCAGATTATTTCCCTCCCAGGAAAGAGAGGATATAAATATATATACATAGTTAAGTTATGCAAAACTTATTTGCATTTAACAACATATTAGAAAAATTCTGCACTGTATTCAAAAGTGATATGCTCAAAATTCTGAGCAACCTAAGAATTAAAGATGTGTGGATGTTACTTAATTCTCTACTTTGTTCTAGTCACTCTAAGAACAAAAGCCTAGTGCTTTTTTTTTTTTTTTTTGTGAAGCACAAAAGTTGGAAGAAACTAATGCCTTGATGAGTGAGCCAAGTCACGGAATCTCTTTTTGCTTTGAACTTGATCCAGCATTATTTTGGATAATTCCTAATGTCATGCAATAGAAACTCCACTTTTTGAGTGACCTCTCACTAGTACACTAAAGGATAAAATTAGAGCATATTTTTCGAAAGTAACATTTACTTTAGATGTGTTGATGATAAAAGAGCTTTAGCATCTTAAATGACAAAGGTAGATTAAAGATGATTATACTTACCATAATATAAAAATGTCAAATTCATAATTGTATTTTTTTATGGTCTCAAACCTCTAGGACCTTCCTGGATCAATAAAACAGAGAAAGCTTTCTTTAGAGGTAGAGATAGCCGAGAGGAGAGGCTCCAGTTGGTGCAGCTGTCCAAAGATAATCCACAGCTACTAGATGCAGGAATTACAGGATATTTCTTCTTCCAAGAAAAAGAAAAGGAGCTTGGAAAAGCTAAATTGATAGGCTTCTTTGACTTCTTTAAGGTATGCAATTAAGTCTTCCTGGATACATATGAAGCGATAAACTTGTATTAAAAGTCAACCAAATAGCTGGGGTTGGGCAGATTTCTCCCATCTTGTGACCCAACACACACTTTCTTATCAGGCATAGGGAATTATGAAACTCATGCAGTTTCTTTTTTGTTTGTTGTAGCTGTTAACTTTGTCTAACAAATAGCTCAGAACTGTATTTAATACTCAAAATACAGTACAAGGATTAACCTAGAGTTTTGGTATATTTCCCTGTTTTTCTCTTTTTTAATAAACTGGGAATATAAATGTCTTTTACATAAAATGATCTTGTAAATAAAAAGAGTATGAATTCTATGCTAGTAAAATAGGGTCCAAGTCCTGCCTCCGGTCCTGCCTCTGCCACGAACTGTGGGGCTTTCATCTCTTAGCACTTCTCGCCTCTGACATGTGTGAGCCTGCCTAGCTCCTTCAGAGCACCGTATAAGGCTCAAAGGAGGTAGAGGTGTGACAGTGTGACAAAATCTGACTGGCTGGTAAAGTCCTTGGTACCAATTATTTAAGAAAAAAGTAATTACCGAATCTGTTAGTATATCCTGTTCCTCTCAGTGTGATATAATGAAGAGAGCATGGGATTTGGGCTCATAGAATAGAGGTTTATAAATATCTCTGAAACAAATTTTATCATTAATAAAAAAAAAGAGAGGGAGATGATAACATCTGCTTCACATTATTATAATTGAATGAAAAGTGACTTTAAATGTAAATCAAAGTTTATTAATCCAACAAATATGTCCGTACTGTGTCACCAGCATCACACTGGTCCTTAGTCTTCTCCAGGCTTCTGTCTCCTGAACTCTAAAACCGAACTTTGAGATAATAATGCCTTCCTTTTTTATACTAACATGGGTATAAGGAACAAATGAAATAAATGAAAGTGTAAATTGTTATCAATATTAAGCTTTGCTAAATATAGAGCTTTGGAAATAGTTTTCTTACCTGGTTACAGAAATCTGAATTTCCCATTACATAGACATAGTTGAAATAGGTATTCCTATTTCCTAAAATTATTTATTATCTTTAAATGTGTTGTATTTCTTAAAATTGACCTGTTAAATGATACTTATGATTATAATACAGAGAAGATGTGTGTTACAAAATAAAATATAAAACTTGTAAATACTAAAGTTGGGAAATAACTTCTTTATATTTAATGTTACAGTGTTGACAAGAAGCAGAAGTGAAACAAATGACTGTTAAAATTTTTGTTTATGTTTGTTTTAATCTTTTAGTACAAGTATCAAGTGAATGTGGACGGGACTGTGGCTGCTTATAGATATCCATACCTCATGCTTGGTGACAGTTTGGTTCTGAAGCAGGACTCACCATATTATGAACATTTTTATATGGCACTAAAGCCTTGGAAACATTATGTTCCAATTAGAAGAAATCTTAGTGATCTACTAGAGAAAGTTGAATGGGCCAAGGTATGCTTTCTGCCATTTTAGTTTCTTTAGGCAATCACAAATTCACCAGTATTAGTTACATGAGTTCCATCATAACACAATTTAATTTGACATAATTTAGTCAAAAGAAATGTTATTTTGTGAAATTTTTGTTCCCTTGAAATATCTGAAGAATCAACATCAGGACAATTTTGAATACCCTCTATCAGTATGTTTGAGGATTTTTAGAAGACTTGAAGTTCAGTGTTATATAGAATATAGATTTTTCTAAAGTATCCTTATTCATGCACACATACCAAATGCAAATTACACACACCAAATGCAAATTACAGATTAAAAAGACCAGGGTTAAAGTGCTTTATGCACAAGAAAACATTTAAAGCAATTATGGTACACTTTTGTTTTCCCCAGTTAGAAAAAAAGGCACAAGTTCTTTTTTTAATTAATTTTTATTGGAGCATAGTTGATTTACAATGTTATGTTAGTTTCTGCTGTACAGCAAAGTAAACCAGTTACATATATACATATATCCACTCTTTTTTAGATTCTATTCCCATATATGTCATTACAGAGTATTGAGTAGAGTTCCCTATGCTATACAGTACGTTCTTATTAGTTATCTATTTTATGTCAATCCCAATCTCCCAATTTATCCCTCCCCCGACTCTTTCCCCCTTGGTAACTATAAGTTTGTTTTCTATATCTGTGACTCTATTTCTGTTTGGTAAATAGGTTCATTTGTACCATTTTTTTTAGATTCCACATGTAAGTGATATCATATGTTTGTCTTTCTCTGACTTACTTCACTCAGTATGACAATCTCTAGGTCCATCCATGTCACTGCTAATGGCATTATTTTGTTCTTTTTTATGGCTGAGTGATATTCCATTGCATATATGTACCACATCTTCTTTATCCATTCCTCTCTCAATGGACATTTAGGTTGCTTCCATGTCCTGGCTATTGTAAATAGTGCTGCAATGAACATTGTGGTGAATGTATCTTTTCGAATTATGGTTTTCTCTGGATAACAAGTTCTTAATGAATCACAAGTTTCCCATAAAATAAGAACTCTTTTTTTAAAAAAGGAAAAATATTTAAAAAGTTCTTGTGTTTTATTGTGAAATTATAAAATTTACCCTTCCACTGTAAGACTTTATTTTGTTTCTGAGAAGCAATGTGGCTATGGAAATAACTGGGTGCCCCTGAGGCAGAATATTTTTGTGACCCTTTATAAAGAGTCAGAATTGCTTGCAAATGGCTTTTCCTGTGGGCAGCATGATAGAATATTAGCTATTTTCTAAAAGTATAATTAGGAATGCTGACTATTCCTGGTACTGAAGGAACAACCTATGGGTACTAATAACTGAATTTTTTATTACAACAATAATATAGTCTTTCATAGGTACCATTTTACAACAACTTTTTGGCTCAGGCTACATATTTAAATGGAGCTTTTAAGAGATGTTATAAAAACTAATTCATTCTATTTTAGTTGTATTTTAATATCAGGCAGAGAGGGTTAGATTAGGGGAACAGATGATGAGCCCTAGACTTCCTGGGTAGCTAGGAAAGTACCAAGATAGTCACGATAGGGGCTGTATGTGGGTTGTTACACTGGGTGAGGGGGGATCCAAACAGGTATGATTATTTCTATATAGCAGAGATTTCTAGGAAAGTACTTTGTCAATTTCCATAACCTAATTCTTAAGTTTTATATATATATATATATATATATATAAACCTTTTTTTTTTTTTTTTTTTTTTGCCGTACGCGGGCCTCTCACTGTTGTGGCCTCTCCCGTTGCGGAGCACAGGCTCCAAACGCGCAGGCTCAGCGGCCATGGCTCACGGGCCCAGCCGCTCCGCGGCATGTGGGATCTTCCCGGACCGGGCCACGAACCCGTGTCCCTTGCATCGGCAGGGGGACTCTCAACCACGGCGCCACCAGGGAAGCCCTTAAGTTATATTTTTATGTTTCATCTCTCCCATGCTGTTCACATTCAACCCTACATCTGTCCTACCTCACATTCACAATTAGCTTTCTTTGTGAGTCACAGGAGTAATCTTCATTCATTGTTTCTTTTTAAACTTTTCAGGAAAATGATGAAGAAGCCAAGAAGATTGCAAAAGAAGGGCAGTTGACTGCTAGAGATCTACTACAGCCCCACAGGCTTTACTGCTACTATTACAGAGTACTACAGGTCAGTTCAGAGGATCCATCTGCTTGGTTGAGTGTCCTCAGACCAAATGCATGGCCTGAATGCTTGCTTCCTGGAGGTGTTCAAGAGTCAGTCAGCCTGTGGAACTCTGGCTATGCTGAGGCGCCAGCCTATAGAAAGGTAGTGCTAAGTCCCTTTGTGGCCTCCATATTTTTATCTCCATTCAGTATTATGAAAAACAATGCTTAGCGCCATTACAAATATAGATTAAAATCTCTGAACCTCAGAGAAAATCTTTCCTCATATGGAAAATAGGAGGGTTGGACTAGAGATCATTAACATCTCTTTCTGCTCAAAATATCTACCTCTTTGTTCTCCTTACTGCTTAAGAGCCACGCTTTTGCTATCAGTACAGGATGGAAAACAAATATTTAATTTGTTGTATAAAACAAACAAATGAAAAATACAGTTGACCCTTGAACAACATGGTTTTGAACTGTGCAGGTCCACTTACATGTGGATTTTTTTAGTAGTAAATACTACAGTACTACACAATCCAAAGTTGGTTGAACCCACGGACATGGAACCATGCATACTGAGGAATCACATATATGGAGGGCCAGCTATAAGTTATACACAGATTTTCAGCTGTGCCGAGGGTCAGTACTCCTAACCCCGACATTGTTTAAGGGTCAGCTTTATTTATAATCTAAAACCTTAGGGCTGAATTCTGAAGTACAGATATTTACTGTACTTCCAAGAATTCAAGGATTGGTTCTTTGTATAATTAACTTGTGTTTTACTCAGTAAAATTTAGCCAGAAGAGAAAAATAAGAAATTATGTTTTTGTTGTTAACCTAAACTTATTTTTCTGTGAGGCAGAAAAAAAATAAATTTCCTCAGATGCCTGAGGCTACTACCCTCTCACAGAAAAATTAAAATGATTAATTACTCCATTTATTAGAAGCAGCCTTTTCCTTAAATGAGTTCTTTTCCCTCTGCTAGTCTGGCTGTAATTTTAATAATAGGAGTTTCTCCCTCTGAAATATTAATTAGGTTCATGTACACATGTCAGTATTTTGTTGGATTTGACCCAGGACCAGGAATGTACAGCTAAATGTACATGGAACCACTGAACTGAAAAATCCAATGTATAGGAATATTTCAGTCAGTGGCCAAAAAGGAGAGACATTTCACAGGCCTGTCGCCATTTACAAAGTGTGTGTGACTACAGGCCTAAAGGGAAGGATGTGTGAAACCACCAACTTTATTGTGAGATGCTTATCATCTTTGTTCACTGATTTGAATATTCAGCAAAGTTAATTATTCATTAACACATGGAGGATGAATTCGAGAGGTGCTGTTGTTCAAGTAGGGACATCCCGTTACAAGAGGCTTCTTTCCTATACATAAAATAGTGGATGGGGCTCCTTGCTAGATTATGAAATATCGCACTAGTGCCTGTAATAACTAAAGTTAAAAGGTAACTTTAGGACTGAGATAAACCAGACCTTTGGTTTTAGTCTGAAGATACATAGCCACTAGAAACAATAGCATGAGGGGAGCGGGGAGGATTCAGTGGAATGAAGTTTGGACTAATCTTTCCATTGCCTTCAAACACATTCCAGAAATACGCTGAGCGCCAGACCAGCAAACCCGAAATACGTGACGGAATGGAACTTGTTCCTCAGCCGGATGACAGTGCATCTATCTGCCAGTGCCACAGGAAAAGGCCTTTAAGAGAAGAGCTTTAAGTCAGCCCATATTCACACTCCTGTATATGCCGGCAACATCTTCCATGGCAGCATTCAGATAGAATCTAAGCTGTGAAGACTGTGAAGACAGCCTGGAAGACTGTATGCAGGGGACTGCTTCTCTTGGTGGCTTCATATAATGTGGATGGATAGAGCAATATTAGAGCAAGTATTACCAAATATCTTAGGATATTAATATCTTTTGAGTAAACACTGCTATTATCAGCATCATAGTTTCTCTGAAAAGAAAACTTGGGGATCATAGTAGATAGAGAGGCTTGCCAAAATATAAATAACTCTCTATGAAACTGTTTACATTGTATTTATTGGTTTGTTTCTATCCCTTGTTCACTTTCCCTCTTCCCTTTCCAATGATGAAGAAAAAATATTTTTGCAGGGCTTTTTTTACCCCCTCACTGCATAACTTCTCCTCCTACAAGCTGCTTTTGGCATTCAGTAATAGCAAGTTTCCTCTTGGAAGGTCTGATATGAATAATGAAGGAAGATGAGAATGACTCTGTTATTAAAGGTAGTTTGGAGACTATGAAGGGAAATTATTTTAAAGCTCATTCATATCTTTTTAACTAAGTTTTACCAAGGGCTGAGACAAAATTAAGGAGAGGTAGTGCCTTAAGCTAGTTAATTCCCAGTCTATCTGAGTTGGACACCAATCAAGGACAACACAGTTATTAAAGTAGATGACAGCATCCTATCAGTATCTTCATTATCTATATATTGAATAGATAAATTATAACTGTAGTCAGATAGGGATCTTTAATTCTTTTTAATCTTTAAAAGGGATACTTGAAAAACCTCTGAAACAAGCTGCAGGAAGCCTGGTATCTTGGGATTCACTAATAAACTAATGACAAAAGCAAGCATCCATTCTTCACCGCACCGCTCCTCTATTTCACTGTGCTGTATTGCTAAGATAAAAACTTTGGAAATTTCCTTTGCCTTTTAGGACAGGGTGAAGTCTTAAGACCCAGAAATTCATTACACGTTCCTTGTAATACCACCAATATGAGATTCAATTCATTAAGAACACACTCCCAAAACAAGAAATATCCACACTCCAATTTAAAAATATTTACTCTCCTAATTGAAATATTTACTTAACCTGGAAGACAATGTAACCACTTTAAAATAGTCATATCTATTCTTTACTGAACATTACTAGGGACACAGAATTTTTTTAACTAGACAAAAGCAAAAGCACATTTAGTAACAGTGTAATCAAAGCCAAGTATACATGGAAAACACTAATACCCACCAGTTGTTCAAAACACTAATACCCACCAGTTGTTCAAAACACTAATACCCACCAGTTGTTCAAGTATACATGGAAAACACTAATACCCACCAGTTGTTCAAAAGCACAAGTACACAAGTATAAAATAAAGGGCAAGCTGTACAGTGACCAGATCCTAAGGAGAAGAGGGGTGTGACGATATGTAAGTTAATATAATAACTACATTTGTCAAAATAAGCTATCAACATTTTGTTTTTATTAATAAAATGTTGGAAACACCTTAAGTAGCCATCATGAGGGAGCTAGCTAAATATATAGCTATACATCAAGGAATACAGTACAACCATTAAAAAGAATGAACTAGCTCTAAATGCACTATCAATCATGAAAGATTTCCATGACAGTGTTCAGTGTAAAAAGCAAGTTACAGAACAACACATATAATGTGAAAATATTTATGTAAAAAAATATATCCATGTGATTGAAAGTTTAGAAGGATATTCACCAATATCTGAGGAAAATGGAGAGAAGGGAATTTTTACTTTTTGTCTTATACCTGTCTATGATATTTAAAATGCTTTTACTGTAAGTATGAATCAGATTGGACAATAAAGAAAAATACAAGCCTAGGAAAAGAAAATAAATGCACAAAAGATATACATAGGAAAATAAAATGGATATTTATATTTTCCATTATGCTATTTTTAAATCTACTATGTCTAGAATTTTATATCATGTGACATATTATTTACACATTTTAAATAAAGTAAATTTTCTAAATAAAATTTTGAAACAGATAAACTTGTTTTTTAAGAAAGAGGATTGAATCACCTATAGCTTTGGTATTTTTGTAACTGGGTTGGTCTAATTTTAATTCTATTATGTCTTCATGAATAAATGGATCAAAACTTCTACCACAAACACTAAATCCCTAGTGAGTAAAAATTAATATTAAAGGAAAAGATATTTGGGCTTGACACCATTATTTTCTGTTATTTCAGGTGCAAATACTGTTAAGTGCAGTGTCTTTGTCAGTTCACGCTACCATTATAACAAATATACCATAGACTGGGTGGCTTTGACAGCAAATATTTATTTCTCACAGTTCTGGAGGCTGGAAGTCCAAGATCAAAGTGCCAGCAGATCTGATGTCTGATGAGAGCCCACTTTCTGGTTTGTGGACTGATGCATTCTCATTGTATCCTCACATGGCAGAAAGCAAAGAGAGAGGAAGCAAGCTATCTCCTCTCTCTTCTTATAAGGGCACTAATCCCATCATGAGTACTCCACCCTTATGACCTAATTAGCTCTCAAAGGCTCCGTCTCCAAATACCATCACATTAGGGATGAGGGTTTCAACATATTAATTTGGGGGGGGGTGGGGACAAACTTTCAGTCCATAGCAGGCAGGGAGAGGAAAAATTCTCCCCTGACATAATAAGGCCAAGGTTAGAAGAAATATAAATTTCTTATTTGGAGGGATAAGAAATCATCCTTGTGGTGGTAAGGCATGTTTGACTTCAAATAGTTGAGGACAAAATTAACCAGACTGTAAAAATCCCTCTTTCATGCATAGAACCACAGTTTACCCTATCCCAACCACTGCTGTGCCTACCTCACACCAGCCTCTTGTGGAGCCATTCCACTTGCTGAGATCAAAGTTGTCTCTTTTAAGCCAAGCTCTCTCTGTAGAGCTGTGTGGAAGAAGAAGCCACACTAAACTTTACTGTGATAACCAACACTGCAACATTTCTTAGACACAAGAAAAGAAGAAGACTGGAGTTTGTTTATTCTATGGGAAGAAATAGCAAATCCTGGAAGTGTGCACGGGGAGGGTAGGGGGTGGCTTATGTAGAAGGAGTTATATGCAGCCAGAAGTGAGGAAAGAAAGTTAGAAAAGAAGAAATATTTTCATGAGCTACCTGTTTTGTTTCACCCCAAACTAGGTGTACTTCAATACAATTTGATGCTAACCACCCAGATTCAGCATCAGATCCCCCAGGTGTAGGACTCACTGTTCCACAAGACTGCCTTTACAGACATCAGGCAAAAGTGAGGTCCCCAGGCTACCCACACTTCTGACCAACTGGCTGCAAATTCAGGGGTTCCCATGACCCCTCTCAGGTTCAATAATTCTCTAAAACAACTCAGAGAACCCAGGAAAATGCTATACTTAACTACTACAGTTTCATTTTAAAGGATACCCATAGGGCATGGTCTAGAAAGGAGCACGAAGCTTTCATGCCCTCACTCTGGGAGGCCAGGGCATGTCACCCTCATCATTGTGCTACTAATCAGGAAGCTACACTGAGCTTTGGTGTCCAGAGTTTTGGGGGGAGTCTCGTTATGTAGGCATGGTCAGTGGACTAAACCACTGACCATGTGAATGAACTCAATATCCAGCCTCCTTCCCCTCCCAGGAGTTTGGACAGCTAAAGTCCCAGTCCTCTAATCATGTGCTTGGTCTTTTTGGTGATCAGTCCCATTCTGAAGCTACCTAAGAGTCCCGCCATTAATACCTCATTAGAGACTTCTTTCTATCACTCAGGAAATTCTAAGGTTTTCGAAACTCTCTACCAGGAACCAGAGACAAAGATCAGGTATATTTTTAATAATATCACAACACCTCTGAGAGCCTTGGAACTGAGGACTACCTAAGTCACCAGACTTGATTCGAGGGAATGAAGTAGCAAGATCAACCTCACTCCAGAAGGTTTGGGACAAATACCTGAGTATTACAGTATGTGTTAACCAAATCCCATATACTTTAGTTCATAGTATATGATAAGGGGATATTTTAAACAGGCACAGTGTAGTCTCTCTCTGATTTCTAAGGGTTTTTATCCACATCTTTCATGTGAGCTAGTGGACAGCAAGAAGTAACATGCTTCAGATGACAGTGAACCAGCTAAAGGAATATAAGAGCTGTTTCTCCTTCATACCCCACCCCACCCCCATTCTTTCTCCTTACCAAAGAGTAACAAGAACCTTCTGCCACCACCTATGTCACTGGTACCACTAGCACTGCAGCTATGGAACAAGCACTTGTCACCTACATGGGCTGAATAAGTCCTCCAAGAAAAATGACTTGCCTTCTGCCCATGGAGGAATTCCTAAAGAATCAGACTTTGAAGGCTAGCAGGATTTGATTGCAGGACTTCGACAGAACTGGGGGGGGAAACAGAGACTCCACTCTTGGAGGGCACACACAAAGTAGTGTGTGCATCGGGACATAGGGGAAGGAGCAGTGACCCCATATGAGACTGAACCAGATCTACCTGCTGGTGTTGGAGGGTCTCCTGCAGAGGCGGCGTGTGGCTCTGTCTCACCGTGAGGACAGGAACACTGGCAGTGGAAGTTCTAGGAAGTACTCCTTGGCATGAGCCGTCCCAGAGTCTGCCATTAGCCCCACCAAAGAGCCCAGGTAGGCTCCAGTGTTGGGTTGATTCAGGCCAAACAACCAACAGGGAGGGAACCCAGCCCCACCCATCAGCAGACAAGCATATTAAAGTTTTACTGAGCTCTGCCCACCAGAGCAACACCCACCTCTACCCACCACCAGTCCCTCCCATCAGGAAACTTGCACAAGCCTCTTAGATAGCCTCATCCACCAGAGAGCAGACAGCAGAAGCAAGAAGAGCTACAATCCTGCAGCCTGTGGAACAAATACCACATTCACAGAAGGATAGACAAGATGAAAAGGCAGAGAGCTATGTACCAGATGAAAGAACAAGATAAAACCCCAGAAAAACAACTAAATGAAGTGGAGATAGGCAATCTTCCAGAAAAAGAATTCAGAATAATGATAGGGAAGATGATCCAGGACCTTGGAAAAAGAATGGAGGCAAAGATTGAGAAGATGCAAGAAATGTTTAACAAAGACCTAGAAGAATTAAAGAACAAACACCTAGAAGGATTAAAGAACAAACAAACAGAGATGAACAATACAATAACTGAAATGAAAAAAACACTAGAAGGAATCAATAGCAGAATAACTGAGGCAGAAGAACGGATAAGTGACCTGGACGACAGAATGGTGGAATTCACTGCTGTAGAACAGAAAAAAGAAAAAAGAATGAAAAGATATTAAGACAGCCTAAGAGACCTCTGGGACAACATTAAAAGGCAACAACATTCGCATTATAGGGGTCCCAGAAGAAGAGAGAGAGAAAGGACCCGAGAAAATATTTGAAGATATTATAGTCGAAAATTTCCCTAACATAGGAAAGGAAATAGCCACGCAAGTGCGGGAAGTGCACAGAGTCCCATACAGGATAAACCCAAGGAGAAACACACGGAGACATAGTAATCAAATTGGCAAAAATTAAAGACGAAGAAAACTTATTGAAAGCAGCAAGGGAAAATAGACAAATAACATACAAGGGAACTCCCATAAGGTTAACAGCTGATTTCTCAGCAGAAACTCTACAAGCCAGAAGGGAGTGGCAGGATATACTTAAAGTGATGAAAGGGAAAAACCTAAAACCAAGATTACTCTACCCGACAAGGATCTCATTCAGATTCGATGGGAAATCAAAAGCTTTACAGACAAGCAAAAGCTAAGAGAATTCAGCACCACCAAACCAACTCTACAACAAATGCTACAGGAACTTCTCTAAGTGAGAAACACAAAAGAAGAAAAGGACCTACAAAACCAAACCCAAAACAATTAAGAAAATGGTAACAGGAACATACATATCGATAATTACCTTAAATGCGAATGGATTAAATGCTCCAACCAACAGAAACAGGCTTGCTGAATGCATACAAAAACAAGACCCATATATATGCTGTCTACAAGAGACCCACTTCAGAACTAGGGACACATATAGACTGAAAGTGAGGGGATGGAAAAAGATATTCCAT